>NC_079189.1:379301980-379601980 GCF_029499605.1 Hyla sarda | reverse complement strand
CTATGTCCTATACATAGCACTGAACAGTATTAGCAATCGAGTGATTGCTATAAATAGTCCCCTATGGGGACTATTAAAGTGTAAAAATAAAAGTTAAAAAAGTAAAAGTAAAAAAATACGAAAACCCCTTTCCCCAATAAAAACGTAAATTGGCCCATTTTCCCTATTTCACCCCCAAAAAGTGTTTAAAGAAATATTTTATATACATATATGGTATGGCCGCGTGCGTAAATATCTGAACTATTAAAATAAAATTAATAATACCGTACGGTAAACAGCGTGAACGTAAAAATAAAAATAAATCCAAAATAGATGCTTTTTTTTAAATAACATTTTATTCCCAAAAAAATTTATAAAAAATGGATTAAAAGTTCTATATAAGCAAATATGGTATCAATAAAAAGTACAGATCACGGCGCAAAAAATTAGCCCTCATACCACCGCTTATACGGACAAATGAAAAAGTGATAGGTCTTCAAAATAGGGGGATTTTAAATGTACTAATTTGGTTAAAAAGTTTGCGATTTTTTTTAAAGTTTTTTTTAAGCGCAACAGTAATATAAAAGTATATAATCATGGGTATCATTTTAATCGTATTGACCCAAAGAATAAAGATCACCTATCATTTTTACCGTAAATTGTACGGCTTGAAAACAAAACCTTCCAAAATTAGCAAAATTGCAGTTTTCTTTTTAATTTCACCACACAAATAGTATTTTTTTTGTTGCGCCATACATTTTATGGTAAAGTGAGTGATGGCATTACAACGGACAACTAGTCGTGCAAAAAACAAGCCCTCGTACTAGTCTGTGGATGAAAATATAAAAGAGTTATGATTTTTTTGAAGGCGAGGAGGAAAAAATGAAAATGTAAAAATGTAATTGATCAACAATAAAGATGCAGATAGAAGTAGGCACTGCTGGAATAGCTGAAGATGGTATGGTGCAGTTCATACAATGGGGGCGGCAGGACAGCGAAACACTGTGTGTAGGGTGATGCTCATTTGTGGAAAAGTCCAGACATAATGTACAAATCCATACAAGAAGGAAAAACAAAGGCCTTAAGGCCTTTTGTTTCCTTCCGGAACTTCAACTTCAAGTTCCGGAAGGAAAGAAACAGCTGTCACAAATCAGTGCGCACTGGCGTCTTCCACCTGCTATAGCTGCATGCTGCAGCCTTTTGTCTGTATGGACTTTTGATCATTAAAAGCGAGAAGTTCACTGTACGGGTGAGTGCCTTTGTTTTTCCTTCTTGTATGGATTTGTAAAAATGTAATTGTCTGCGTCCTTAAGGCCCACATTAATCCTCAAGGGGTTAAAGGAGTAGTGCAGCAAAATATAAGTTATCCCCTATTCAAAGAATATGGGGTAAGTTACAAATCATGTGGGGTCCAAACGCTAGGACCTCCCTGATCTCGTGAACGGAGCCCCGGCAGTCTTCTGGAAGTGGCCGTTCCAACCCCCGCAGGAAGCCGCGGCCGACACGCCCGACTATGTATCTCTCCCTTCCAGCAGACTGCTGGGGCCCCATTTAGGAGATCGCGGGGGGGGTCCCAGCAGTCAAACCTCCCCGCAATCTATAACTTTTCCCCTATCCTTTGGATAGGGAATAAATTATATTTCACTACAGAACGCCTTTAAGTGCTGCAGGGGATTTTAAGATTGTGTCCAACCCTGTCGGGGATGGAGACCCAGGAGGTAAGGGATGCTGTGACATTCATGCACCTTGGCCCCACCTTCTTAACACTTGAGCACTGGGAGAAAGTCATCAACTCTTAATAAAGATATGTTTACTGTAATCATCTTATCACCTATCAGATGATCTCTGTTGACATATTTCCCTTAAAATATAGTTTATTTTCCCTTTATAAAGCACATTAGCCCCGTTGTCACGTTGGCATGCATTTATGGCACTGCAGCTATGCACTGAGTGCAAAGCACTGTACATGTATGTCATGGTGATGATGATGGTGTAAGCACAGGGGCTCTGCCTGTACCAGCGGGAGCCGGGATTTAAGGAACAGAGAGGACATCCTGCTGTAATGGCTTAAACACAGATAGCTCTAATGGCAGGTGTTTGACTGCTCTGATGCTGCTGTATATGGACACAAAAAAAAAAAAAAACATCAGACAAACTGCCCGATAGAAATCACAAAACACAGGAAGTAGCGTTGTCACGTTTTTCAGAATTTTTTGTGGCATACAAAGGAGTACGTTCACACTTGTGTATTTGTTGCTGCATATTTGCTGCTGCAGACTTTGCTGCCTATTGACTTCAATGGGCAGCAACATCTGCTGAAACAAATCTGCAGCAGAAAATATGCACCCTAAAAAAAAAAATCCAGAAATAAGTTGTATGGAAACTTAACTTTATGGTAGTTTTACACTCAGTGTTTATTGAAAAAAATGCAGCTGTGGGTTTGTTACAGTTTTTATAACCAGCACCATGAGTGGATCCAGCAAGAAGTAGAATTCCTTTCTTTAGGTTTGATGTAAGTTGAAATACGTGTTTATGTATTACACTACTTATCTACATTGTGCATGTGATAAATGTGGTGCCTTGCCAAGGTCACTAAAGGCTCCTTGTTTACATATTCTATTTATTTCTGTTCCGGTCAATGAACCAACACTAAAGTGAACACGTACAAGTGATAAATGCCCTCTATGTAATTCCATGTGAACATATATTACTGCAAATGAAAATGGCAATAGTTGGGCCTGTGATATATTTTTCTGACGAGAGAAAATAAGGACCTCAGTGCATATCCTAGAATAGTAGTGCCCAGTACTGCACTGGCATGTCCTAGAAGTCCAATCTGGAATCACTGGCTACATAATCACAGAATAGATGACTAGTATCACTTGCTAGATGGTTGACTCGTACAGCGGTCCCTCAAGTTACAATATTAAATGGTTCTGGGATGACCATTGTATGTTGAGGCGGATGTAAACACGCACTAGGAATGTCTGCAGGTCTGGTCAATTAGATCTCAAAGTCCCACTTAGGAGCTCCACACCTCCCATAAGATCAAGTTACCATACACACTATGGGCAAGATGATATTAACTGAGTGTGTCCAAAATTAATAGACCCAACAAGGTAGTGACTCTCGGTTCAGTAGATCGTTTTCAAAACTTCTGGTATTTATTTTTCAATAGACATGAATGAATTTACAAAGTGGAGCAAAGCCTGCTGCCAGACACAGAGCTCGGATCTTCAGTCTGCTCTTCCGAGGTGTAGAGCAGACTGAAGATCCGAGCTCTGTGTCTGGCAGCAGGCTTTGCTCCACTTTGTAAATTCACTCATGTCTATTGAAAAATAAATACCAGAAGTTTTGGAAACGATCTACTGAACCGAGAGTCACTACCTTGTTGGGTCTATTAATTTTGGACACACTCGGTTAATATCGTCTTGCCCATAGCATTGTATGTTGAGAACACAATTCCTGGTAATTGGTACTGAAGCCCCCAAAATGTCATCCAAAAATAGGAAAAAGAGAGAACTAAAGACAAATAAACAGATAACTAATACAGATAAAGCAAGTCCTTAATATAATAGTAGAGGTCTGCTGGGAGCTATAAATCACTGTCTATGTAGAGGACAGGAGCTTCTTCAGGGTAATGTACAGTACACAGTGTCCTAAAGAAGTAACATGGAGCCGCCATCACCTGGTGTCCAAAGAAGTAGCTAACCCTGGCACAGGTATCGAGTAGTACAGAACATGTAATACCTCCACTTGAGTAATACAGGTGTTTTTACCAGTAAAATTCCCATTCTGATTGGTCAGTTCTTTCAGCCAATGACACATTTCGCAGATCTGGACTCTCTGTAGCATTGTATGTTTAGTATGGTTTCAAGTTATAGTCCAAAAAAGACCATTGTATGCTGAAAATATTGTAACCTGAGACCATTGTAAGTTGCGGGACCACTATATACCTATTGAAAATAGACTCAGATCACATACCGCTGTAGAGTGACGCTTGGCCAAATTCATTTAAAAATCCTGAGATATGAACAGTATATTTTGCAGTGCTGTGCTGTTTTCTCAGCTGAGCAACCTTGTTCTAGAGATAGGTATGGGTCTCACGTGTGGGAGCTGCATATATCAGACTTTTATGCCATATTCTGTGGTTATGCCAAAAATGTCCCAGGGAATACTTTTCTATTTCTAAAATGCTATGGAGTGACCTGTGCAACCTTCATGTGAAAAAGCCAAGTTCCCATATTTCCCAGAATGTTTCAGCATTATCACCGAATTCCTTCTAGTACACAAACATTGGATTAATTTGTAAAGAACATGCAAAGTGTTTCTCTACTGAGAATCTGGTGGTGGAAATGAAGATGATAAATGGGATTGAAAAGAAGTTTATTAACCCTTTAGAACTTTCTGGATTCCTGTACATCGTTTTCTGAATTTTGAGTCAATCCTTTTTTAAGTCCTTAAGAAAACCTAGTAAGCTGCACTCACTAAAGTTCTAGTTTTTTTTCCACTTTACATATTTATGAAATTTTCTGTCTCTAAGGGGTTTTTATGTAATCTAAAATCATTGGACTGTGTTTCACGTGACTAATAGCATCATTGGTCTGCAGACAATACATCACCTTGGCTTCTTAAACGAAATCTAGCCCATTATAATTATTATTATTATTATTGGCATCTTGGCTGAACTGCTGTTGATAGCATTTAGAAATGTATGTATGGGAACATGCTCATTAAGTCTCTGAGGCTACTGCCCACAGCAGGGAAACATGCTGTGTGCCACTCTTTGTATCCATCGTGAAGGGTGGGATTTGCAGGAAAGATTTTCATTGTAACTGATCAAACCCAGTTTGTAAAGGAAAGGAAGAGGGAAAGAAACAAGGAGGCGAGCCAACCTGTGATACTTGGGCAGCTTGGCAGTGCCTCTTTGATACTTGGCTCCAGACAAAATGCTGTTTTGGAAGCAGGGACAGTTTAAACAGAGGTACCATTGTTTTTATTGCACTAACAGTACAACAGTGTCTGCAGCTTGTGACATGACATAGAGGTTACAGATTCCCCTTTTAAACCCGAGGTCATCCTGGGATAAACACTGCCCAGCCTGGTCTCAAAACATGCCCTAGACATGGCCATAAAGTATGTGGAACAAGATGGCCATCCTCCATTAGGTCCTGGTGGTTGGCTTTCTTAATAGTCCCAGAATTTGCCATCCTAGTGACCATCTTCAGTGGTCTACCTGCATTGTTAGGCATACATAGATGTGGATTTTAGCCTGCAAGTTTGACAGGGATACTATTAGCTTGATAAAATAATCATTGAAATGCAAATTTCAAAAAAGTCTGTTAGACTTCGTTCCCATCATGTTTGGTGCTCAAATGACATGCTGACTTATCCGAGCCTGAGTGTAGTCAGCAAGTGACTACGTTAGGGTCAGTTTTGTCTTAGACTGAAAATCGTTGCAAGCCTCTGTCAAAACTTGAAATGACCAGAACGTAGTCATAGCTGACTACACTCAGGGCATTGAAATGAACGGGAACCGTGGCGGTCAGATCGCAGATATGTCGGGTTGTCATGTTGACATTTAACTGACGTATGTAATGTGAACCTAGCCTTAGACTGAGCCCTTCCGTGTCATTTCTGATTACTGAGGTCCCATGTGATCTGTGGCTCATAGTGTTTTGGAGGGGTGGTCTGTCCTATAGATTGTCCTATAATGTCTTAGAGCACCCCTTTTTTTTCAAATAAAGCTCTGATATAATTTTTTTGGCCGATATAATGCATACTCTGCCTTCTTTTCCTACAGGGACAGCTATTTTATCCCAGCTCAACTGCATTCATGCATTTGATTTTTGTAGCAGGGTCATATGACTTCTACACAGACCACGAGAAAATGACTCTAATGTGTTATATGAAGTGGTCTGTCCTATGTGGTTGACCACCTGTTAACCACAGAATACATGATCACCTATCACTTCTCTTCTGGCAGCTCTTAGACCCCTCCCAACTGTATCTGTATGCTGCTGCCATCTCTATGTGACCGAAAGTGTCTAAGAGCTACAGTAACTGTGAGAAAGAGACAGCCTGCAGCTGTATCATATATACAGTAATACTATACAGTGTTTGGGGACAGCGCATTTCTTTGATCTATCACTTGCTGTACTTGGGGTTAAAGCAAGTGGAGGGAGGAGACTGTGCCCTCTCTCTGCAAAGCCAGATGCATCATGGGAAATGTAGGCAGCTTTCGGAAAACCATATGGAAAATTTGAATCATTATGGCAGAAAACCCATGCAGCAGCTAAAATAGACATGAACAAGGCATACACTAGAGGCTCTACATCATTTTCTAATAATAGCCTATGCTGGACCATAAAAGTAATAAAAAATGCCTGTGGACAGCAATCTTAGAAGAGGACTAAATTGGTGCCGCAGCTTCTTCATTCTTGTAATTGGTGTGGTTCTCAGAGGCCGTACCCTCATGATCATAAGGCTATAGTGATATGCCATTACTTTTATAAGATGGGAAATAATTAAAGTATTAGTCTTTGGATCAATTATAAACTGCTACATTTGTGTATTTGTTTTTGTTTTCTATATAACTTAATATATTTCCTTGTTTCCTTTAGTCCTTTCCAGGCCTGCCAGTGATATTGCTTTCTATTTAAATGTAAGAAGCATAAGATACTAGCCAGGCCTGCCGTAGGCATATCCCTAGAATGGCATTTTGGCACATTTTGGCTGTTGTACAGTTTGAGTGAGGTGATGAAGCAGAAAATGTGCATAAAGGAAATTCACCCAACAGTTTTGACACTAATACTCTGGAGACTTGTTGTATAACTAATAACATCATTCTGTCATACATGGCACATTTTCATAGTGACTCTGCATCTAGGCTTAGGAAAAATGGATGTGATCATTTATAATGGCTGCTACCAGCCAAGCAGATGTTTGCTCTCTGCGTCACACAGAAGCAGGAGTTCCCCTTGTTAGTGTCTGCAGCGATGGGATCTAAGCCATTGTTTATATGCTAGCAACATAGGAGACAAAGAGCCTGTTTAATGGAGCATCAATCCACCTATCATGCTTCTCTGGATACTGGACATGTGCTGGTTTGTTATACATTGCTTTTAAAATTAACTGGCACAAGCCCTTAAAGGCTTTAGAGTCTCTTACTGGGAATCTTAAAGAGAGATGGTAAGATAAACCCTCTTAAGTGGGCGCTGTACCAATGTGATCTAATTGTCTTTTATTATTAGTCTTTATTACCAAGACTTAGATTTTCAGGAAAAGTGATAAATCGTGTACAGAGGTTATCCAGGGAGAAAGAAAACTTTAGGATAAAAAGCTGACATGCTCATTACATTCATATAACTTTGTGTCCAAGTCAGAGAATTTGTCACTATGTTCTGGACTTAGTCTTACTTTAGTATATGTCCCGTGAGGCTCCTGATTCCCCTGCACCGCTGCTGTCTCGGACCTTTATTACCTCCACATTCTGTTTGTCTTTGTGTGTCAGTGATCACATGACCACAGTGGACTCTGTAAATCTTACCTATTCAGCACCTTGCAATGATGTGAACAATGATAACCCAACAACAGTAAAAAACGATCACGGATCGTCACTACCGCTACTCCATAATGTCCAAAATCCAAGACAGCAATATAAAGGATAACTACTACACTTATAGATGTATCGTGGTGCTCTGACTAAAAAAAGCGCAGTACAACAATGTTCAAAAGAACATACCGTAGATAGTTGGCACTCACCACATCTTATTTCAATCTACTTTCTTAATACTCACAAATATGTTTCCGAGAAGACAGGGGGACAAACAGGGAATACAGCTGAAGGCAACAGCAGCGGTTTCACACATTTAGTGCTTCCTCAGGCCTCTTTTGTAATGGTCTCACATATATGTGTCTGTTATGTGTGAACATTACAAGCTAAGAGGCCCAAGGAAGCACTACATGTTGCCTTCAGCTGTATTCCCCCTGTTCACCCGCCTCATCTTCTAAGAAATGTAAATGTATTAACAAAGAAGAATAAAAAATGTGGTGAGTGCCAACTACCAATGTTCTTTTGAAGGTACCCAAACATTAAAGGGGTACGCCGCTGGAATTTTTTTTTTTTAAATCAACTGTTGCCAGAGCAATAAAATATCACCATCTTTGCCTGAAGCCAATGCATCCATTATATCCTATGTTTGACAATCTTTTGCCGTTAGCTTTCAGTTCTATGTTGCTTCCAGCAATCATGGAAATTCTGACTAAAAGACCATATTCAGTAATATTGACTTTGGGAACTTTAATACCTAAATATGGTATTAGTTATTTTTAGTTCACAAAACTATATTTTAATCCCAGCATTTGTTTTCTTAATAATTATAGTAATTCTCCCTAGGGGAATGCAGATTATTATAACTGCACTGCTGACTTGCTTTAAATATCCAGCTAGGTTTATTTTTCCAGTAGATATAGGACCCTGCTAGTCCCCTTGTTTTAAGACTATGTTCAGAACCTTCCTAAAAAGCTTCCTAGTTTGCCTAATATCAGCTCCCAGGAGGGTTACCAACTTCTTTTCATATAGCAATATGGAAGCAGAGGAGGTATTTGTGTGTAAGTAAATACATTTGCTGTTCAGGAGTCTAGAAAAGCTGTATCAGCCCTTTATAGGAGCTGACATTATGACCATGTCATTTGTAGCTTAGCTTTTCTAGAAATAGTTTTTATATTATGCATGGTGCAGGATAAGAAGGGTAACTCTCATGTCACTCATATGACCTACCTTAAAGGGGAACTCCGGTGGAAAAAAAAATGTTTTCAAATCCACTGGTGCAAGAAAGTTAAACAGATTTGTAAATCACTTCTATTTAAAAATCTTAAAGGGGTATTCCAGGCCAAAACTTTTTTTTATATATCAACTGACTCCGGAAAGTTGGAAACAGATTTGTAAATTACTTCTATCAAAAAATCTTAATCCTTCCAATAGTTATTAGCTTCTGAAGTTGAGTTGCTGTTTTCTGTCTAACTGCTTTCTGATGACTCACGTCCGGGGAGCTGTACTGCTCCTATCGGGATATTCTCCCATCATGCACAGCTCCCGGGACGTGACATCATCATTGAGCAGTTAGACAGAAAACTTCAGAAGCTAATAACTATTGGAAGGATTAAGATTAATAGAAGTAATTTAGAAATCTGTTTAACTTTCCGGAGCCAGTTGAGATATATATATATATATATATATAAAAGGTTTTGCCTGGAATACCCCTTTAACCCTTCTAGTACTTATCAGCTGTTGTATACTACAGAGAAATTTTGTGAAGTTCTTTCCAGCCTGACCACAGTGCTCTCTACTGACACCTCTGTCCATGTCAGGAACTGTCCAGAGCAGGAGGTTTTCTATGGGGATATTTTTCTAATCTGGACAGTTCCTGACACAGACAGAGGTGTCAGCAGAGAGCACTGTTGTCAGACAGAAAAGAAATTCACAAATTTGTCTGTTTTATACAGCAGCTAAAAAGTACTGTAAGGATCAAGATTTTTTAATAGAAGTCATTTACAAATCTGTTTAACTTTCAGGCACCAGTTGATTTGAAAACATTTGTTTTCTACTTGTTTGCACTGTAGTTCCCCTTTAATACTGTGGAAAGGAGCAGCTACGTGGGGTGATGTACTTTTAGCTATGTTTTCACAACACCATGGCCATGGAGAGTGGAAACGCATAGTGATATCTGAATGAAATAGAGTAAATCGTTATATTGGTGAAAACCACTGAGCAGAATACGATTTGTGAACCCAGCTATAGTCTATAGTGTAGGGACACATAGGTTTGCATAAGAGTAGTATACACATACCTGTAGGATACTATTAATTGACTATTTTCAGTGTTCCACAATTATTTTAAGATGCATTTGAGAATTAAAAAGTTGTTGAAAATGGCTCATTAACTCTAAATCTCTAAAAATCCCTCCGATCAAGTGACTTTAGCTAATAACAGTTTAAAGTGCAACTGTCATGAAGTTTGGGGCATATGACCTAACCACAGTGTGTAAGATATGTCTGCAGCCTTGCTTTTATCCCTCTTATTACAGCTTTTATTAGCTCAAAAACACTTTTATATGCTGCCACTGACAATCTGATATATTCCCTGTACACCAGCTCTGGAACCGCTGTGTGATTGACAGGTCCCAGCACATGCGCACCTTATCTTTCATATGTAAGCGCCCACCGACATTTCTTTACAGAGCATGAGTGCTCACTTTAACTATCTCACGCCTCTGTGCGCCTTCTCCTCTTACTTCTCCCCTTGCAGGAGACGCGCTGGGCTCTTCTGCATTCATGAGAGGCAGAGAGCGCTCACTCTCTGCCTCTAGTGCAGTGGTCCCTCAACATACGATGGTAATCTGTTCCAAATGGACCACCGTTTGTTGAAACAATCGTATGTTGAGGGATCCGTGCAATGTAAAGTATAGGACAGTGGTCTACAACCTGCGGACCTCCAGATGTTGCAAAACTACAACACCCAGCATGCCCGGACAGCCGTTGGCTGTCCGGGCATGCTGGGTGTTGTAGTTTTAATTTAGCCAAACAGCAACACGGCAAACATTAAGCGCCGTATGTAGGTCCCGGGGGTACCAATATATAGCCAAAAACAAAGAGGCCCACAATACTAATATTATTTCAAAAAGTATGACAATCTTTATTAGACAATATAAAACAAACAATTAAAAATAATTAAAAGGCAGAGGATAACCTTAGGCAGGAGACAACAAGTGCCAGTGAATCTGGTATGGGTAATGTAGGTATTCAGTCGAGAGCATATACAATATAAAACTGACACGGCTGCAAACTCATAATATAGTACAATGTAGATATAACATCTAACATACATCAGTATAACATAGGGAGCAGCAATGCAGTATAACAGACAGAAATAGGGACCCAAAATTAGTAATACCTAAAGAGACTACCTGTCATATACCCACAAGCCAGGAACACCAAGCACCAACACCCCAACGCACGTTTCGCGTATGGGCTTCGTCAGGGGGCGTGTCCCCTGACGAAGCCCATACGCCCCCTGACGAAGCCCATACGCGAAACGTGCGTTGGGGTGTTGGTGCTTGGTGTTCCTGGCTTGTGGGTATATGACAGGTAGTCTCTTTAGGTATTACTAATTTTGGGTCCCTATTTCTGTCTGTTATACTGCATTGCTGCTCCCTATGTTATACTGATGTATGTTAGATGTTATATCTACATTGTACTATATTATGAGTTTGCAGCCGTGCCAGTTTTACATTGTATATGCTCTCGACTGAATACCTACATTACCCATACCAGATTCACTGGCACTTGTTGTCTCCTGCCTAAGGTTATCCTCTGCCTTTTAATTATTTTTAAATGTTTGTTTTATATTGTCTAATAAAGATTGTCATACTTTTTGAAATATTAGTATTGTGGGCCTCTTTGTTTTTTGCTATGTGTTGTAGTTTTGCAACATCTGGAGGTCCGCAGGTTGTAGACCACTGTTAGAGGAAGTTGTACTCACCTGTCCCTGCCCCTCCGGACCGTCACCGCTCGTCACCGCTGACTGTCGCCGTGTCCCCCGACGCTCCGGCAAGGCCTCTTCTTCCCCGGCATCCTCACTCTCAGTCGCCGCCATCACGTCGCTACGCACGCCGCTCCTATTGGATGACTGGACGGCGTGCGCGGCGACGTGATGACGTCGATGGAGAGCGCCGACGATGCAGGGGATCACGAAGAGGATGCGCCGGAGCCCCGAGGACAGGTGAGAGACATCACTGGATCTCATGGGCACCGTAAACGGCTATCTGGTAGCAGCTGAAGCAGTCTGTGCTGCCGGATAGCCATTTGTGCGATGGCCCCGACATAAAAAAGCATCGTATATTGATGCTGCCTTCAACATGCCATGGCCTCTGAGAGGCCATCGCATGTTGAAATTATCGTATGTCGGGGTCATCGTAGGTCGAGGGGTCACTGTATTGCCCAGGCGCACGGAGGTGTCAGACACACACTGTGGTTAGGTTATATGCCCCAAACTTCATGACCGTTGCGCTTTAATATTTTAACAAAAAAAAAAAATGTAAGAGATATCTAACACTCGTGTGAGGTTTTAACAGCAGCGCATAAACTTGGTGTCACAGCAAGAAAATTCCTCTTCTAATAACTACTTGGCACTAGCTCAGTCTTGGCAGTATTTTCCTGGAGGCACAATTTGCTACTGTTAACTAGGTACTTATTTATAGATGCCAAGTCTGCATAGTATATATGCTTCGGGAGTGCACCTTGTGACTCCAGTGACATGTGTGCCTTCTCTTTGTCCATTTTACCAGAAGTCTTAATTGTATAACAGTTGGTGCATTCACCACCTTATTATACAACTTCTTTTATGGTGCTGGCTGCCGTCTATATGTACAGACTGCTGGGCACTACATCCTCCATGGAATGACTAGGTCATATGAAAAGAATTCGGTGTACAACAAGGTTATTTATGACAAATTAGAGGTCCCTGGATATTCTCTCCAGCTGCGTACATTTGTAATCAATTAATAGTAGCTTGTCTTTATAAAGGCCTTGGAACAGGTGTGATTTACATGACCTTATTACTGTAGTGATTACATCTTGTTTGTAGTATAAGGGGGTATGTTTACTTGCAAAAGCAGAAAACTATGCCTACGGCCTAGAAACAGGAGAAGGTGGCAGTGACTGCAAAGGATACAAGGTGTGGTGTGTGATGTGTGTGTGATGTGTGTGTGTGTGTGTGTGTGTGTGTGGTGTGTATGTGTGTGTTTTTTTATTTTTTTTATTTATTTAATCTTTAGAAGGGTCCTACATACAGGAGGAAAGATACCTACAGAAAGGTTCTATATACAGGGGACTAGATACCTTAAGGGGACAAACTACATTTCATGTACAGTGATCCCTCAACATACAATGGTAACTGGTTCCAAATGAACCATCGTTACTTGAATCCATCATATGTTGAGGAATCCGTGCAATAATATATAGGAAGTTATACTCCCGTTTCCCCACCATCACCGCTGCCCTAGATTGTCGCTTTCCATCGCCACCATCACGTCCCCGAGGTGTCCCTGCTGCTCCGGACCATCACCGCTGCCCTGGGTCGTCTCTCTCCATCGCCATCATCACATCGCTGCGCACACCGCTACTATTGGATGACGGGACGGCAAGTGCAGCGACGTGATAACGACAAAGGAGAGCGACAGCCATGCAGCGGAGCATGAAGAGGACGGTCTGGAACGTCTGAGACAGGTGAGTGACACTCACCGGAGCACAAGGGGCACCTTAAACGGCTATCCGGTGGCAGCTGAAGCAGTCTCCGCTGCAGGATAGCCGTTTATGCATTGGCCCCGACATATAGAAGCCTTGTATGTTGACGCTGCCTTCAACATGCGATGGCCTCTTAGAGGCCATCGTATGTTGAAATGATCGTATGTCGGGGCCATAGTAGGTCGGGGGATCACTGTATTTTTTTTTCTTTTTCTTTATTTTGTTAATTCCTTGTCAAATTTATTAATGTCAAATTTCTGGTGCAAATATAGTTTTTTATTTTATTTTCCCCTCTCTATTTGATAAGCACTATATTTAGAGGCCTTTAATTGGTGGAATTCATGGTGGAATTCATCCCAACTTTCTCTCAATTTTTACGGCTACAAAATAGTCTCGGGGAAAATGTGTATTCGAAATCTGTACAGGGAATAAGCCCAAGTTTACCTTTTTGTAATTGTTTTTTTTAAAGTTGACAGAGCTTTATGATTGCCCGTTTTGTGCACACTGGCTAGGGGATATTATTGACACTGTTTCTTTCACTCTTTCTGTCACTGTTTCCAAGAACAACATCTGCATGGAGTCTATATTCTCCTCCTATTTACTTCAGTTTCCTCCCACATCCCAAAATCATACTGCTATATCTTATAGGCTTCTAATGAAACTACCGTAGTGCATGTGTATGCTGAAGTCTATGTATGATGACAATCTCTTCATAGTGATGCAACAATTGTTGGCACTGGAGATTCTCAAAAACTGCTATAATTTCAGTTCCAGCGATATTATTCACACTTTTTTTTTTTTCTCACATTTTCAAAGGTCTTTTGTGGTGCTTTGAAAATATGAGAATATGTGAAAATACATTTTTGCACCACTTTTTTTTTTCCTGGCAACATTTTTTATTATTTTTTTTTTTGCAGCCATATTGGATTTTTTTGCACCCAAATTGCTGAGTTTGGTGCCAAAATTGCTGAATTTTATGCCAAATTTTATTTTTGCATTTTCGTTTTTTTCCTCCTGGTTTTCTAGAAATCGTAACTCTTTTATATTTTCATCCACAGACTAGTATGAGGGCTTGTTTTTTGCGCAACCAGTTGTCCTTTATAATGACATCACTCATTTTACCATAAAATGTATGGCGCAACCAAAAAAATACTATGTGTGGGGAAATTAAAAAGAAAATCGCAAATTTTGGAAGGTTTCGTTTTCACGCTGTACAATTTACGGTAAAAATTAGGTTATTTATTCTGTGGGTCAATACAATTCAAATGATATGCATGATTACATACTTTTCTATTATCGCTTACGCTTAAAAAAAAAAAAATCACAAACTTTTTTACCAAATTAGAATGTTTAAAATCCTTCTATTTTTACGACCTATAACTTTTTCATTTTTCTGTACAAACACCAGTATGAGGGCTCATTTTTTGTGCCATGATCTGTACTTTTTATTAATACCACATTTGTGTATATAAAACTTTTTAATGAATTTTTTATTCATTTATATTTTCATAAAATGTGACAAAAAAGCAGCGTTGCATTTTTTTTTTTTACGTTCACCGTACGGGATCAATAACATTTATATATTTATAGTTAGGACATTAACACACGCAGCGATACCAAATATGTGTATACATTTTTTTTTTTTTTACACATTATGGGGGTAAATTGGGGAAAAAAGGACACTTTACATTTTTATTGGGGAGGGGATTTTTCTCATTTTTTTTTTTTACTTTTTATTTTTGTACTTTTTATTTTTACACTTTTATAGTCCCCATAGGGGACTATTTATAGCAATCCTTTGATTGCTAATACTGTTCAGTGCTATGCATAGGATATAGCACTGATCAGTGTTATCTTCTGCTCTGGTCTGCTCGATCTCAGACCAGAGGACCCGTGGAAGGCGGCGGAAGCAGGTGAGGGGACCTCCGTGTGCGGATTTCTGCCATTACCGGTGCGATTAGCAGCTGGGACCAGCCAGTATGACCGCGAGAATCACTCTGATGCTCGCGGTCATGTACAGGACGTAAATGTACGTCCTGGTGCGCTAAGTATCGCAGCACCAGGACGTAAATTTACATCCTTGGTCGTTAAGGGGTTCATTACTTTAACACCTTTTCCCAAAAAACTAAGAAAAAACAAAACAAAAACACTAAAACTACAACAATTTCTGTGATTTCTACACTATCAAAAAGGTGGTGTGAAATTTTTTATGTAAACTGGACTCTCATATCATGTAAAGCAGACAATATACGTGGACATGCCCACTTTAATAAAACTGATGTGAACAGTGTAAACCGCGGCACAAAGCTCTTTGAAAATGTGGCCGATACTTTTAGCACCAAGATTTTGCATGCTCAGTAAGCATTCTACTGGTGACTTGCTTATATGAAAAAAGATACTGTCCCATCGGTCTTTATTTTGTAACTTTTGAATTAGACTCTCGTTTGAACTTGAATGTACATTGTAAAAATACATTAACCCTGACCGTGAAATCACTTTCTTTCACAAATCAAATGGTGAATAAAAATATATACTGGACAGCATCCTTTTGTTTTCCCTGTCTTCTCCACTCTGTAGTCCAGTCTATAGTTGGTAGGCAGTAGGGATGACCAAAAAGAGTCCAGACAATCTAAGACAGTCTCTTAACCTAAACCCCTATGTTCCTTTTGGTCGGTCTATATAGATTTTTTTTTTTCTTTGACAGTTTCCGGTTAGGTTGTCGCAGCAGCTTGGGTTTGTCAGATGACCAGCTTTGTGATATTTGATACATTTAGAAACCTCTATATTGCGTAGTAACTTAGTAGGATATCTGATCTTTATTTCTGGCAAGCACATGTTACTTTGGTATTAGCACAAGGACAACTGATCCTGTTGACAGATCATACTCCTATGAACATACAGCATTTACCAGAGGAACCTTGAGCAGGTGATGATTACTTGGGATAACACAGGCCACTAATGTGCGCTGCTGCAAATCTCTGGGAACTCTTGTTTGGCAGCTTCTTATTTAGATGCTTATAACTGGAATGCAGTTCATTTTGCTTTAGAACATGTAGTTGTTTCAGGTCATATCCACAACTTTTGGACATACTTTACACGAGATAAGTATATGAGTAATAAATATATTCTTTTGGGCAAGATCGTTAAAAGTTCAGTTACGGTAAAGCTAGTTTCTTACTAAAATATTTCTGTACTCGTACTACTTCTGAATGTCTTGTACTGACCGTGGGTCTACTGACCTAAAGTAAGAGCATCATACATCAGACTGTTGTATCAACCTGTGATATGAGAAATAGCACACTTTGCAGGAATCTATGATCTGCAGATGGTATTAGTTCTAGGGGAAACCTGCTGCCTTCCAATATTCCTGAAGAAGAGTAATCGCTGAGAGCTGCATGTCGGACTCGTCGATCACTTTACTCGTGACTTTACTCAGGCAGCTTCCACGCTTGAGCAGCAAAGTGTCTCAGAATTTAAACAGAAGGCAATGGTGGCTACCCAGAACCCCTAGAAAAGGTTATACCAGAGATATGATGGAAAAACACTCAAGCATCAACAGAGTGAAAGAGTTCCCCGTTCCCTAATGTTTGCTCGATCTTTACAAATGGATGTCTCTGTAGATTCACTGTCACAAAAGAAAAGGCATCTGCCATCTTGTTGGCGGCACCGGGCGCATATTATGCTTTCAGGATTAGATTTTGAGACTGAGCTCAAGATCAAGTTTTAAGGGCCCCCATGCAGTGGAGCCTCCATATGGTTTTTCCCATATTGCTGTTTTCGGCTACAGCAGTTCTGTTGACTAGCTGTAGAAGGACTGTTTGAAGCTGGAGAGTCTGAAGAATGAGACCATGAAATCCTAGCTTGGGTGCTCTAAATTCCAGCAAGTTGATGTAGAGATCAAATTCCGGACGGCACCATTTCTTTCTTACTGTACTCGAGGGAGAAGCATATGAGGTGATCATGAGATAAGGAGGTGGTAGTTTTACCTGGCACAGGAGAGGGAGGTCCAGATGTAAGACCTCTTTCACAACCGCTATGGGCATAATAAAGCAGGAATCCCAATGAAATCCTTGTCTTAGGTGATTGTGGAGACAGAACTGCATTTGTCTGCACTTGGTAGGAACAGGTTTTGTTACATTCACGGAAAATCACGTTTATTTTTTATTTTTTTATTTTTAGCAGTGAGAATTTATTATCACTGTGTAACAGAATTTTGGTCTCTGGTGGAACATAAGTATGTTGTCTAGGTAAGTCAGACATGCTATGCCTGACAGTCTCAAATGGGAAATGCCTTTCTTTGCTCTTGAGAATGTGTATTGCGCATTGGAGAGACCAGGCATAATTACATTCCAGTTAAAGATTTTCCCTTTCCATTGGAAACAAAGAAGGTGTTGGTGCTTTGGATTCACAAAGTTGGCATGAAAAGCATATTTTATATCATGCCCTTTTCTAGAAGAAATCTTACATCTACAATATTTTCCATACAGAAATTCTTTGGTTTCAAGAACATTTTTAGGGAACGTGCATTGAGAAATTATTGCACTGATCCGTCTGAGAAATCTTTATCTGTGACAATGTCAAGTCCAGAATTGACTGTTAAACAGCAAGTAGGCTCTGCCCAATAATTAACACCAGGGTGCTGCCAAGTGTATATTATTACACAAATGTCAACAAAAGAAAGGAGATACACCAAAAAGCGCACACCCAATTATATGAAAAAAACATGTACCAATCTTTATTGCATAGTTACAAAAAACAGTAGTTAATTAGACAATTGCATTAAAAACATTTTTAAAAAGGCCCAAATGGCCATTCCACAACCGGGTGGAGTCCCTAGGACCCCTCCCAGGGCACCTGTATCAATAGTCTGTATTGCACTTACCCTTATGGTCCAACAATCATAGGTCTAAATTCAATATAAATACAGAATTCCCCAAAGTAATAATATATAATACAATACAACCTCTATACCAGCTATTCTGAGTGCTAGCCTTATACTAACACACCAGGGGAATGAAAGAGATGATCAGATGGAGAATGAACATGTGGACAGGTGCCCTTCTGAAACCCCACGTGTTCCGTCAGCCATCGGTGACTTCCTCAGGGGACCTATGATTGCTGGGATACAGGTGCCCTGGGAGGGGTCCTAGGTACTCCCCCGGTTGTGGAATGGCCGTTTGTCTAACTACTGTTTTTTGTAACTATGCAATAAAGATTGGTACATTTTTTTTTCATAGACGGTAATTGGGTGTGCGCATTTTGGTGAATCTCTTTTCTTTTGTTGACCAATACAGAACTGCATGTGTTTTGTATGAAACAGAAGCATTTTCTTTTGACACAGAAACCTTATTAGCAGGAGGGTAAGTTCCTCTTTTATCAGCCTGTACAGATTTTTACAAAGCCTTGGAAAATTAGTTTGGAAGGTACCAGTAAGTGTTCTCTTACCTGGTTGCTGCTTTTTGGTGCCATAAGGTTTGCACATCAGGGATGCCAATAACATTTCTCAGCACCATGCCATCTTCCTTAAAGGAAGAATAAAGGGCCAGTTAGGCAAATTCTTACCTCAGACGATTGAGAATGTGTCCATCTTTGTGGTGCGCGGCCAGCTTATTTAGAGGTGCGCTGCCAGCTTAACCGCCTGACTCAAGCAACCTCTATCAGAAGACAAGGTAGAGCGAAATACAAGTCCCAGTCCACTTCTGGGAGGATATCAGCAATAATATTGCCAAAAACCTGGGTGAGAAAAAACTTTGGTGTGGGGCATATGCTCCTGTATGACTAGCAGAGGCAAGCGCTTCTTGGTAACCTTTGGAGGAAAAGGCTCCTTGATGAGTATCAGAGTCTTATGCCTCAAACTGTAAATGTTTTGGTGATTTACTCTTGCAGGCATGGTGTAAGGGGTACACAGACATTTCTGGAAAAAAAACTGTTATTCTATTATACCTTTTAAGCAAGGTTTAGTGTCCCTGCTAAACTGACCTATCTCCTGGCTAGACTGAGGGGAGTCAAATGCGGAATTCCTGACTGAAGAAGTATTCGTCTGCGGGCTAATATCCTCTTCCGAGGATGAAGAGGAGTCAGGGGAAGCCTGGCTGTTTCGTGGCAGGAGATCCCATGTTTAGCGACGCTGCTACAGTGCAAGCGTCCTCCTCCATTGCTGCACGTTTGAATTCTGAGGCACTTTCCTGCTCAAGCACAGGACCTGCCTCAGTGTAGCCACTGATACCCTATGGACGTTAGGTGTCTGCCTCCCCATAGAACAAGTCAGATGAATGTTAGTGCTGTACAGTGGCCAAAATACTGTGATGGGAGTGTGCATTATTGACTATACCACAATATAGTGCTTAAATAATATCAACTTACAACCCTAATACATAAGCCTGGGTTTACTTGTCCAGCAAACTATCATAGTTGTTAGTGGACCAAAAACAATATTCATGCAACAATTTTCTTTTTGCTACACATTCCCAGTTAGTTTCCAAGACTTCTAGTTTAAGTGAAACAACTACTTGCAGGGACAGCCTCCTGAAAAGGTAGTGTGAGAGTTGCTTTGCATATTCTTTCTTCTCCAAATTCCCAGTGGAGCATAAGTGGCCTATAAAGTCTCCACACATCTGTATTACACTCTCCTGAAAGCGGTACTCTGGAGGGAAAAAAAAATAATTCAGAAACAAGTACAGAAAATCACTTATCAGCTGTTGTATGGCCCAGATAAAGCTTTCTTTCCAGTCTGACCACAGTGCTCTCTGCTGCCACCTCTGTCCGTGTCAAGAGCTGTCCAGAGCAGGAGAAAATCCCCAAACCAAACCTTTTCTGCTCTGGTCAGCTCTTGACACGGACAGAGGTGGCAGCAGAGAGCGCTGTGGTCAGACTGGAAAGAAAGCCTCATCTGGGCCGTACAACAGCTGATAAGTACTGGAAGGCTTCCAGCTTTTCCCCATAGCAAACCTCTCGCAGACAGAACTGGCCGCAGAGAGCACTGTGGTCAGACTGAAAAAAAACTACACAACTTCCTCTGGAGCATACAGAAGTTAAGTACTAGAAGGATTAAGATTTTTATATAGAAGTAATTTACAAATCTGTTTAACTTTCTAGAATGAAAGAAAACATTACACCTTTAATCCCATAATGATGGGCTTCTCATTACCCACCAGACGGGGGGTCAGTTGTTTGCAGATGGATTTTCTTTCCTTCTAGAGATATTTGTCTTGACATACATTCCCATTTTAATCTTCAAGACTCCTATTTGGAGTGA
Source organism: Hyla sarda (assembly GCF_029499605.1). Taxonomy (NCBI): domain Eukaryota; kingdom Metazoa; phylum Chordata; class Amphibia; order Anura; family Hylidae; genus Hyla; species Hyla sarda. The sequence continues at coordinate 379,581,441 of NC_079189.1, read as the reverse complement.
GAAACGAACATAAAGGTATAGCCTCCTGAAAGGTGGCGCGAGAGCTGTTTTGCATATCCTTTCTTACCTTTATTTTTGTTCTGCTGCACCCACACCGGAAGGGAACTACAGTATGCTGAGTAGTCCATAGGTCCGCCACTGTGCTCATATCTCAACCCGTGTCCTACTAAATGTTTTGCCAGCTGTTTGCATCTGGCATTAAAGGAAACCTGTCATCAGATTTTTACCATGTATAATGTGTTGTCACATATTATATATATATATATATATATATGTGTGTGTATGTATGTGTGTATATATATATATATATATATGTGTATATGTATGTATGTATGTATGTTAAAATCTGATGACAGGTTCCTTTTTAACATCTAGGATAGCTTTGTATTGGCGACCATGTGTTAACCTAGTAGAGACCAGTTGTAAACCAACACCAGCGCAGTTGGTGTTGGTCGCAGTTTTTGGGTTGGTTTACAATTGTTAGCAGTTATTTGTGGTATATAGTACAAAAACATAAAGCTATTTAGTACAATAATTTTTAATCACAACCCAGCCTTTCTATTGTATGCCACAAGGGCTAAGCAACAATACGTAGATTGGGCAGAAAAGTGACCTACCGTAAGTGGTTTTGAACAAGTTTCATGTTTTTTTTAGAACTAAATAAATTAGTTTGCGTAAGCACCACCTTATTTTACATATTCGCCTTTGAGCTCAAATGGACCTATCTAATAGTATAACCTAAAAAGCCTTCACCCTTTTTGTCACATTTTCCTAATGTCATATCCATGCATGTGTGTTTTCTGGTTGTTCCCAGCAATATTCAGAATCTCCATAGGATGTGTCAGGACATCTGCTCAACAACACAGCCAATCTGTCACAGTATTTCTCTCTGCCTCCGGTAACCATTACAAGGGGCAGGAACAAAGGGGGGATTTATCATTGGTTTTGCCCTGTTTTTTTTTTTAATGTTGATTTGACACTATTTGTGGCAGTTGCTGTTTTAGAGATTTTTCATTGCGACTTTTGAAGCTTTTTCTAAAATAGTTTAGCAATGCCATAGTCTGGTTAACTTTTTTGCTCGACTTGTCACACTATTTGACGCAAAGCCAGCATTTTTCACAAATCTACACCAGGCGTACAAAACTGGCTGTGAACAGTATTTGTAAATCACACGTTTTGGTGTATCAGGTTAAAGGTGCAGAGGAGAACCCATACAAAGTGTACCAAAGTGTAATTTCAAAAAAATGTGTACTAGCACCAAATTTATCTCATGCCCTGCAACCATTCACAAGTTTGGCGCTCGTGTACATCACTACCAAAAAATGTAAGGTGTATAAAAATCATTCACCAACTTCACCCTTGATAAATTCCACCCCATATTTATCAATTTTGCCTGTTGAAAGTTTCTTTTTACCCTTTTTTTTTTTTTCACTTTGGTTTTCGTAAACCTGCACTAAATTTATCATTTGGTGCAAGTTGTTAGTAATTTTGGCTCAAATGTTGAAATCAGCTGTTCCCAGCGCCTTTTACACAGAACTTACCACCACAGAGGACGCGTATTTTACCCTGTAGAACAGCCATTTCGGAGTCCCTCCTGCAGTATATCAGCAAGCGACATGAGTTATTTTCTTTTGTGGGTTTTATAGTCACCATGTGAAATGAAGTATTTTTTTTTTATTTTTTTTTTTGTGGTTACTTTAGTGCAATGGCCATGTCCAATGCTGGCTCAACGGAGGGTGAAGATCCCTCAGAGGCAACTATGTTGCAGGATAGTATTGCGCAGCGCAGCCCCAGAGACGTCACTGCTTTCACATAAAAAAAAATGTTATGTATTTTGATGGCTTTGCCATTGCTATGTGTGTTTTCTATATGCAAAATTTCTTGGTAGTGAATTGCGCCCAAAAAAACCTAAAGGCGCAAATGATGAATTACTGACTAAAGTTAAAATCACACACAGGACCGTGTGATTTTGAGAAAGTTGTAAAAATTACAGTGGAGAAAATGCGCCAAACTTTGGCGCAAAAAGACACTGCGCCAGAGTATTGCGCCAAAGTTAAATGAAAAAGCACACATAAATCCTTTGATAAATACCCCCCATAGTGTTTACTTTTGCTTCCTGTTGTGCAGATGACTGCAAGTTTGTGAGGACCCTGCCTTATGGCTACTAGACCTCCCTCATATTTGTCCTACCCCAGCTCATACCCTTTGACATGACACAGATTTGTTGTTACACCAAGAATGTTTTTTATTTTTATTTTAGTAACTATTTTACCTTGAGTCGATCTCTTTTCTGGCCTGCTACCAAAAAAAAGTACATTTATTATGATTTATTTCCCATGATTTATGTTAAGCTAACATTTTCTGTAGAATTTTGTGAACACAAGACAGATTGCACAAAGCAAATGACTTTAACCCCGACCTACAATTGTTCTTGTAGTGTATGCTGTCATGACGCATCATTCATGTGTTGTTGATCCACTGAATATCCATTGTTATTGTGCAGCCTTTCCAACAATTCTCGGATTGTGAGCCTCCTGTCCCAGCTGGAGAAGATCAACACGGAGTTATCCGCCATGGATATAGATAATGCAAGATTTGTCACTTCTAAAATCCTCCACTTGGCACAAACTCAAGGTATGACTCTTTATTTGTATTGGTGCGTGTGTTGAAGGTGGTAATAACACAGTGATGGCTGTTGTATGTGGACCCACATCTTGCAATTACAGACTAATAAACAACGTTATTTAAAGGGAACCACTCACCTCCAAAATGGCAACTTAAAGTAAAAACTACATTCACATCTTTTTTACTCTAGGTTGTGCACATATGTAGGTTTTGATCATTTTAAGAAGGATCCTATTAGCAACATGTGCACCTGTATAGCATACTGTGCCTACTTTAGGGCTTTATTTTTGAACCAGGAAAACTTTTGGCGCGTGTGATAAACACTGAGTAAACGCAGTCTAAGGCCAAGTTTTCCAGCCAGGGTGTCTCCATCTGATGCAAAACTACAACTCCCAGCATGCCTGGACAGCCTTTGGCTGTCCGGGCATGCTGGGAGTTGTAGTTTTGCAAAGGCTGAAGGCACCCCGGTTGGGAAACACTGGTCTAATATTAAGTTTACTCTGTATATTTTTTTGTTCATATTCTGCATTGCAATGTACTGAAAATATGCACTGTAGTCAAATGGGAACTCCTGTACAAAAGTACTTATTCCCTATCCACAGGATAGGGAATTAATGATTGTGGGGGGCCCAACTGCTGGGACCCCCTGAACTCTCCTGCCCGGCACCTTGGCTCTCCCCATGCAAAGAGCGACCTCAGCTCCGTGCCTGGACTACTGACCAACACATCCCGCTATGTATCTCTATGGGAAGGCCAAAGATAGAGATAAATGGAGAAGCATGTCTACAGTTATCCGTGCATGGAGTGGTGGTCGCTCCGTGCATGGGGACAGCCAGGGTGCTTGGCAGGAGGTAGCTGGGGTTACCAGCGGTCGGACCCCTGTGATCCGACGCTGATCTCTATCCTGTAGATAGGGGATAAGTACTTATGTACCAAAGTTCCCATTTAAGAATATAAATTGTGGTGAACATTTTTCTGTCTGGTATTTCAAACAGTCAGAACTGGAAAATGACATGTAGCCATAAGGCATATCAGCCCAATTAAATGCGGCACTTATGTGTCCAAAGAGTAGTAAATCCACACCAATAGAAAATGAAATATGTATCAAAGAAACAATGGTAGCTGGAAGCTACGTCACTAGGGCGGGTGTACCGGTGGTCAGGCGGTGGTGCACATGCAGGGTATATGCCCTGGATAGGTGTGGTGCTCAGTCTATATAGACAAAATATGCAATATATGCACAAAGAAAGAAAGGAGACAGCACTCGCCATCTAGATGACTTTTAATGCTTGCTAGTAGTACATCTGGGGCATGCAGGGAGATTGTGGGGCGGGTGGGGGCATTCCGGGACAGACCCTGGATCATAGATCAGGTTCTATGGTTGCACTTTGCTTAATTTGCACATCTATTTATTCTCTGTTGCACTTTATCCCATGCACATTGCACTTTATTAAGATAACCTGGCTGTACATCTGTAACAGGGACTGTGTTGTATAGCTAACAGGTTCCTGCGGCACGTGGGTTGCCCTTATTATGGTGAGTGCCCCAGTTACATGCCACACAGCTAAGTTGAGGTGTGCTTAGGGATTGGGTTTACATTACATGATAGGACGGTGTAGGTAATATAGGGACAGTGCTCACTAGCCGTCCCTTACCAAATACAAACGGCTGATACTGACTTACACAGGTTGTATTATATCCTACACTTGCATGTCCCAGGTGTGCCATTATTGTGTACTGTCAATGAAACCAAGTTTGATAGACCTCAGGGCACAAATTCATACAGAGCAATAAGAGATCTAAAAGGGGATAATTCCTTCCACAATTGGACACTGATCCTTTGCGGAGGATATTTGTTTATGCGTCGGCAATTACATTTATTTATCTGTTTATGCATCTGCAATTACATTTATTTATCTGTTTTGTTGGGGTTATATGTTTTTATCTATCTAACCTCCAAATAAAAGTAAAATGTTATCTTTTCAGTCATACCCCAGTTTTCTATACTTTTTTGAAGTTCCAGACATGTGACATTGCTATGAACGTCACATCTTGCCAATTTTCCAAATAAGAAGTGGTAGTACTTGGCATGGGACTTAAAGCGTCACTGTCACTTTGAAAAACTTTTTTGACAAGTTGTTCAGACATGCCAAAAGTTTAGATTGCACCAGGTCTCAGTCCTGAGACTTGCTGCGATGACAAGTTACAGCCAGGTGAACAGCATGGCAGCGTGAAGCTCATTCCCCGACTGTCACTCAAATCCGACTCCTTCCCGATAGACTCTAATGCAGAGGATTAGCCATATGGCCAGGGGCCGCAAAGTCCTGCTGTGCACTTCATAGGGTTGTAACGCACAATCATAGCGTCTTGACACTGTCAGAAGTTTTTTTTTTCCAATGACTGTGAGGTTTTAGGAATTGCACAGGTAAGTACAAGAAAAGGTTTGTTCATTTGACATGAATACAGGTTCTAGTCAAACAAACACATCACATTACTGTTTAAAGTCTGCCATATATTGGGATATGTCTATTCCTGGGTATTGCTTGGCAGTGACAGGTCTTTAATAAAAGTTTTATTAACTACAAATGATCATCCTGTAAGCCTTGGCTCTGTGCACCACTGGATGACAGGGAATAGTGTTTCCAGTGTGGAATTTCTTCATTTGCCTTCAAGCCAGAGAACATAACAACTTGTAATAACTGTCATAACTTGCTGTAAACATCACATGTAGTGGAAAAATCATGATAGCTAAAAATAATTTAACTTCAGATGGACGAAGTGCTCAGTGCCGCTCTCAGGAGGAGGGGCTTGGCATTTGTCAGCATTCGTCAGCATGTCAGATGGGCTGTAAGGGAACTGTACTGCACCTTGCTGGATAATGAGCTATGAGTGTATTTCCCTGCGATATCTCATTACCACCTGTGCACGGTAAGTGTAGAAGACTGTGGATATATGGACAATCTTACCTTGGGAACTTTACCTTTTGGCTGCGGAGCTAAGCTGCATCCTTATTTTCTGTAGGGAGATGAACCAGTTCTTGAAATCCTGGACTTTTTCTATTGTATTTGAACATTTAGAATGGCCTGTGATAATAGTATCTAGAGGCCAAAGGCTTGTTATCTACACATTCGGCCATCTTAAAGGGGTTATCCAGGAATAGAAAAACTGAGACAATTTCTTCCAAATAACAGCATCACATCTGTCCTCAGTTTGTGTGTGGTATTACAACTTTGCTTCATTCTCTTTAATGAAACTGAGCTGCAATACCATCCACAACTTAAGGAAAGGTGGGGTGCTGTTTTTGGAAGAAATTATCTCTGTTTTATTATTCCTGGATAATTTCTTTAAGGTATTGTTACCCAGCTTCCCTATAAATATGCATGCACAGTAACAAGCATATACATTACTTGCTGTATGCCAAGGTATAAGTGGCTGTCACACAGCTCTGGACATGTCCTTATCTGATGTCTGACCCTTGTTTAAGTATATCAGGCTGTCCTATACAGTGGATAAAAAATGTTTACATAACCTTTTTAAAATGCCAGGTTCTACTGATGTTAAAAGGGTATTCCGGCTTTATACATATTATCCCCTATCCAAAGGATAGGGGATAAAATGTATGATCACAGGCGTCAAGTCACACCCCCTCCCATAGACATGAATGCAGGGGCGTTGCGTGATGTCACTAGGGGGTGTAGCCGTGACATCACGTTCCCATCTCGGAGGCAGTGCCCGGTGTGAGGTGCAAAATGTGCCCCATGCATTTCTGTGTCGGCCCCTCCCCTTAGCCGTCTGGAGATTTCCAAACGTACAGCGACGGGAGGGGTAAGGCGAATCTGTGCAGGACACAGTTCTGCACCTCCCTCAGCCCTGTAGAGACGTCTCTCCTCACCCCTCCCTCAGGAGGAGGGATGTAGATTCTCACTGCCCCGCTCCTGGATGTAGATTTTGTCAGCTGTGGGAATCCCTCTCCTCCTGAGGGAGGTGCATGAAAATTTACATCCAGGAGTTGGGCTGTGAGAATCTTTCTCCACCTGAGCGAAGTCTACAGCCCTGCTGGATGTAGATTTTCACAGCTGTCAAAATCTACATCCAGCAGCGGGGGAGGGAGGGGCAGAACTGCGTCCTGCATGGCTCCGCCTTCCCCTCACTGTATGTTCGGAAATCTTCGGACAGCTGAGGGGAGGGGCCGAAGCAGAAATGGGGCACGGTTTTGCACCTAACACCAGCACAGAATGCGGCGGGACCCCTGCAATCACACATCTTATCCTTTTGGATAGGGGATAAGATGTATAAAGCTGGAATAAGACAAAGCTAAATCATGTCAGAACTTTTTCCACATTTAATGTAAATTATAACATTAAGAATATAATTTCAAAACAAACTAAAATCTTTGAGCGGGAAAGTAAAAAAACAAAAAAAAAAAAAATGTGCACACCCTTAAACTAATATTTTTTTTAAAGCACATTTTGATTTCATTACAGCAATAAATCTTTTTTGGTGGGAGTCTATTAGCATGGCATGTCTTGACGTGAAAATATTTGCCCACTCTTTCTTGCAAAAGCACAAATCTGTCAGATTTGCGAGGTCATCTCCTGTGCCCTCTACAGATTACCCCAAAGAGGTTCAATCGGATTAAATAGTACCTCTCATGATCTTGTAAAATTTTATAATTCTCCCAGTTCACTGCCCCCATCATGATTAAACCACCCACTACCTTGATATTGCTCTGTATTTTCTGCTTAGTCTCAGTCAGATTCGCAGACTGGGAAGGGGCGTTATCCAGCAGGTGTGACATCATCTGAAGCCATACAGGGGAGATCTTCCTCCCTCACTCTGCGACACACAGCCCAGAGCAGTTAAAGGGGTACTCCAGTGGAAAACTTTATTTTTTATTTTTAATCAACTGGTGCCAGAAATTTTAAACAGATTTGTAAATTACTTCTATTAAAAAATCTTAATCCTTCCAGTACTTATTAGCTGCTGAATACTACAGAGGAAATTATTTTCTTTTTGGAACACAGTGCTCTCTGCTGACATATCTGTCCATTTTAGGAACTGTCCAGAGCAGCATTTGTTTGCTATGGGGATTTTCTCCTACTCTGGACAGTTCCTAAAATGGACAGATATGTCAGCAGAGAGCTCTGTGTTCCAAAAAGAAAAGAATTTCCTCTGTAGAATTCAGCAGCTCATAAGTACTGGAAGGATTAAGATTTTTTTATAGAAGTAATTTACAAATCTGTTTAACTTTCTGGCACCAGTTAAAAAAAAAAAAAAAAAAATGTTCGCCACCGGAGTACCCTTTTAAGTTTGTGAGATGAGCTCTGATTGGATAAGGCTTCACCCCCCTCAGAATTTCCTGGTTTTGGACTTCTGCCAGGCCAGCAGGAGTACAAAGTCTGTGCAAAAGATGGGGGGAAATGTGCTCTGGACAATTAGCTTTTTTAAATACAAATAAAACATAGAAACTAAATTTAGTTTTTTTTCCATAAGGAGTGCAATAGCAAAACATTTTTAAGAGTGCCCATTTAAAGGCTTGAATCTGGGCGAGACATTCCAAAACGTTAATCTTCTTCTAGTAAATCCATGTTTTTGTGGATTGGATGTGTGCTTTGGGTATTTGTCATGCTAAAATGTATACCGTACTTCTTCAGCTTTCTAACAGACACCTGAAGATTTTGAGCCAAAAATGGCTGGTATTTGGAACTGTCTCTAATTCTCTCCACCATCACTAAGGCCTCCAGTTCCAGCTGAAGAAATACAGCCCCAAAGCATAATGCTGCCACCACCATGCTTCACTGTGGATGGGATGTTCTTTAGATGATATGCAGTATTGTTTTTGAGCTAAATAAACCTTTTGGAATTATGGCCAAAAAGTTCAACCTTGGTTTCATCAGACCGTAACACATTTTCCCAAGTGCCTTGGTGGAACTTGATGCTTGTTTTTGCAAACTTCAGCTGGGATTGTATGTTTTTCTTTGTAAGAAAATGTTTTCGTCTTGCCACCCTACCTCATAGCCGATTCATCTGAAGATATTTGGAGATTGTGGTCACATCTAGCACTCAGCCAGTATGTGCACACTTATGCAACAAGTTAAAGTGTTGTTTTTTTTTGTTTTTTTTTTTGCTTTCCCCCTCAAAGATTTCACTTTGTTTTGCAATTGTATTGTTCACATTATAGGTCACATTAAAGGAGTACTCCGGGATACAAAAACGTATCCCCTATCCTAAGGATACGGAATAAGTGTCAGATTGGGCGGGGGCCGACTGCTGGGACCCCTCTCTATCTCCTGTAGGGGGCCAAGCAGGCTCTCCTTCTAGAGATACATTAAGGAGGTGTGTCAGCCATCACTTCATGCGGTGGTGGACACTCCCCATTTAGTAGGAGAACTGGGGCTTCGTACAGAAGATCATGGGGGTCCCAGCGTTCAGATCCCACGCCATCTGACATCTATCCTCTCTCCTTAGGATTGAAGTTTTTAGATCCTGGAGTATTCCTTTAAATCTGAAAGTTCTGACATGATTTACCACTGTCTTATTCTTTAGCATCACAAGAACCTGGCATTTTAAAAGGGTGTGTAGACTTTTTATATCCACTGTACATACAATATCTGACTAAAAAAGTAAAAAAAACTAGTGTAGTACAAACTCATATTGTATATTAACATATAAATAAATACTGGCGCAACTGTTGTTTTACACACAGTTGCGCCAGTATTTATTTTATTTATATTTTTTTAATCTATCCACATATAGGAATTAGGGACCCATAACTATACAAGGCAGGAACACACACCTGTATAGGAGAGTGTGTATGTATTAAATGCACTCTTATATATACAGGTGTGCAAACATAGATATTTAGACATTCTCCTGTTCGATATATCAACATGTCACTCAATCCAGGGGAGCGCTAGTGAAATATTGAACCCAATATTGTATATTGTTTGTGAGTATTTTAATAGATCTTTGTTTTATAACCTAACAATTTTTTTTTTCTTTTGTAGAAAAAATGAGAAAGGAAATGACTGCCAAAGGATCCACTGGTGTGGAAGTTATTCTCTGTACGCTGGAGGTGCGGGCACATTCTTTGTGATTGTTTCTGTTCAGTCACTTTCATCTAATTCTTCTCTGCACAATTGTTTTCCAGTAAATTATCACACCACTGTATACTGCACATTCCACAGGATTTCTGGTCTAATCCATCCTGGTTGTTTTCCAAAGAGATTGCCCTACCCATGCACATTGATTGACCGCTTTCCCATCTTCAATATTTCCCAGAGTTCAACATCCTCTACCATACCTGACGGTTCAGTTTAATTAAGGCTATGTTCACACTTCGGAATGTCCTCACGGAAAATCTCAGTGCAGACATTCCGGAGACTCCTAGGAGAGTACAGGAATGCACCGTCTTATAGAACTGTGGAAACGTAAATCGGAATTTCCGTGTGTGCACAGCGCAGCAGAATCCTGTTGAATTCCAATGCGGAATTCCACATGGTGTGAACATCCGAGGTGTGAACATAGTCAAAGGGTCTATTGGCACTACGGAATCTCCGCCTCCGTAAATCACCATTGACTGAAATGCAGTCCACACTGAATTCTGGTGAAAGAATGAAGACTTTTATTCTTTTGGTGCAGTTCGGAATTGGAATTTCCTGCAGCAAATTTAGCTTGGCAGAAATGTAACCATGTGTATGGTGCAGCAGAATCCCATTGAAGACAATGCTGCTGCATCGGATTTTCAGAGCGGAGTTTATCATCTGGAAAATTCCATAGTCTAAAAGGTTTCTTGTGAAATTCAGACAAATGTGGACAATGCCTCTAAACATGCACACAATAGAAAAATAGCTAACTTTCAGAATATTCCAGTTCTGTCTTGGTCATCTATTATGATTCCAGCAAATTACATTTATTCCACTGTGATTTGCCACTGCTGGAAATCCTAACTCTGCTGGAATAACTAAGAAGCGACTACTGTATTTTGAAGACTTAAACAATCCTTTTAATTTATTGATAATCCCTTTGATTTGTTATTTGTAAGCTTGTTAATGTTCTGTTGTGGGCTCAGGTTAAAGGGGTACTCCTCCCCTAGACATCTTATCCCCTATCCAAAGGATAGGGGATAAGATGTATGATCGCGGGGACCCCCGCAATCTCCCTGCTGCACTCGTCGTTCGTTCAGAGCATCTGGTGCAGTGCCGGAGGCTCGTGACGTCACGGCCACGTCCTGCTCGGGACGTCACAGCCACGCCCCCTCAATGCAAGTCTATGGGAGTTTAAGTCCGTCACGCCCCCTCCCATAGACTTGCATTGAGGGGGAGTGGCCATGACGTCACACGCCTCTGCCCCACTTTGCCAGTCATCCGACTGTAGAGAAGTTCGCTCCGTGCATTGGATGTCTGGGGTGCCACAGCCGAAGTCATGGGGGTCCCCAGAGGTGGGACCCCTGCGATCAGGCATCTTATCCCCTATCCTTTGGATAGGGGATAAGATGTCTAAGGGTGGAGTACCCCTTTAGGGACAGAACTATGGAATTTTCATGTTAGAGTGAGAAGGCCAATGAACTTCTTTATAGTTGTTATGATGGCTACCATAATGGTTTTTGCCATCTACTATCTAAGTGACCAGAATGCTTTCTGATTGGGGGTAGGGGGCAATCCTACAATTTTATTTTATTTATTTATTTTTTTCATGATTTTTAATCACTGTTTACAAAGTTAATTTTTTTTTTTTTTTTTTTTTTTTTACCGCTCTCTACTGCCAGCTTTCCATTGCTTGTTACTATGTGTGTATCTCCTTTTAACTATGCTCAGTTTGTTCTACCATGAAAACACAGAACAAGAAAGTTAAAATATTAACTAAAATACTAATTACATTTTTATTTTTGGATGCAATCACAATAATTCTTGTCCATGTAATTTCAATACCCAAGCATTTAACACATTATCTTTATTTCTCCAGAATACCAGGGACCATCAAACCATATTAAATATTGTGAATATCCTCAATGAGCTGATGACAGCTGGTAAGTTTCTATATTCAGACATAAGCTGTAAATTCTTGTTGCTGTAAATAGGATCTGTTTGTGTGTGTGTATATATATATATATATATATATATATATATATATATATATATATATATGTGTATATATATATATATCTATATATCTATATATATCTCAATAGCCCTCATTTACTAAGGTAATCACTTTTTGTCGGGTTGTGCCACCAAAATTGTGTCACACAGCTTGTGCGACACTTTATGCAACACATTTTACCGACATGAACCAGCAAAACCCGACGAAAGGGGCATGGTTTTTGACAAAAAGGTGTGTTCCCGACAAAACTAAAAAAATCACTCCGAGTGTGTGATAAAATACACATAAAAATGTGTGAGTTTGTTGAAATCAAAACCCTACACCTTTGAGCAGGTAAAGTAATTAAAATTGAGTGTTTATGTTGAAAACCTTTTTATAGACCTTTGTATATTATTTAAACCCATTTTTTGGAAATGTATTTAATTATATCTGTTAATTACCTATTTTTATTACTTATTAACCTTTGTTTATAATTAAAATTTGTACATAATACATCAAAATCAGGATTATATTTATTGTAATCAAATATTTTTTTTTTTATTTTTTTTCGATTACAATGCAACAGGCTTAAGTGTATATTACAACCAAAAATAAGTTTATCAAGGCAGCACCAAACATTAAAAAAAATAAAAAATAAAATACTGATCAATCATGGCCATTCCCTTTCACATAATTTAGCGTGCGACACAAATTTCAACCAGTGCAACACAAAATGAGTTTGACGTGCAACAGATTAGTAAACCAGAGTGCAAAATACACAAAATAAACCTGAAATCACTCCAAGATAAACACTCCATTCTTAGTAAATGAGGGCTAATGTGTGTGTGTGTATGTTCCAGCATCACTTCCAAAAGGCTGAAGATATTTCGATAAAACTTGGTACACATGTTACTTATATGTCAACAACAAACATAGGCTAGATAAATGAACCCTTACCAGCCCCCATTTGAAAGGTTCAGGGTTTTTGTTTAAAGTCCTATGCAAGTCTATGGGAAATGTATGTTCCAGCATAACTTCCAAATGGCTGGAGATATTTTGATGAAACTTAGTACACGTGTTACTTTTATCTATTAACCCTAATCTACCTCCTTACGTGAGGAATGGGGTTTTTGTCTTAAGTCCCATGCAAGTATATAGTACTTCCAATACCTTACTCCAAGCTCTGCTCTGAATCTCCTGGTGGGTGCGTCAGTCTGGCCACACCCCTCCCTCATGCACCCCCTCACATGCCACACCCCATCTCATAAAGCCACACCCACCAGTTAAGCCACGCACCCTTTTTATTTTCTACCCTTTTTGTGCTTTGGTCCGGCTTGCAAGTCATACTCACTTCTACAAAACCACACCTCCTTCTATTTTCGGCCTACAATCTCTTCATCTCAACTCAGCCCCACATGAGGTTCGGGATTTGAGGATTAGGTAGCAAAAACAGGGCAACGCCGGGTACACAGCTAGTTACCAATTAAAATGTAACTATGGTACGAACATGGATTTTGAAGTAAATTAACCACTTTAAAATGTTAAAGGAACATTGATTCCAGATTTCTATTCTGCATGTTGTGTAGACTGCTGGAAATAGCTTTGATTGAGTGTTTACTGCTATAGCTATTTCTGAATGCATTGCTCTTTCCATCTGGCTTCCTCCACTGTATCTTAGTTAACTGTTTCTGTTGTGAGGGGATACACTGTAGTCTTGCTACTTGCATATTTACTTAAAAATCTGTCATTTTGTTTTTTATTTGCCAGATTATTATGTTTAGCATCTTTCTACTTAGATACTTTAAACAATTGGTGGGGTTCCTGTTGTTTAACCCTCACCGATCTAGTATTGATCACCTATCATGAATGCTTTTGGCTGGAATGTCTCTTAAATACTTAGACCTATTGATAATATGAGATTTGAAATCACAGCAAAGCAGTGAAGTTCATTGAATTGTGTTCCATTTGAGAGAATTCCGTTGTGTGAACATACCCTAATTTGAGTGGATAAGAGTGAAAAGTCAGCATCTGAGTGTAACAAATGACCCTTTAGGAAACTACAGATTATAGAAGTGATGCGCATAGGGTTATTTTGCCACAACAACCCCTGAAGCTTAGCTATTGTAGTAGTATTTGAGAATTGTTCTTTCCCTACATTTGGTACACATTTACCTTCAATGTATATTGTATGGGGCTACTCTTAATTTTTTATTTATCTCTAATGGTTTTCTTTTTTCTCACTAGGTTTGAAAGGGTTATTTTATGTATTTCATGCCCAGAATAATGGCCATACATTATTAGTGTCCCAACATTGCCCTTATGGGATCCATAGGATAGTGCTTGTCCATAGATGAGCAGAGGTATACAGACAATGCTTCCAATGTTTGAATGCAGTATGCTTTCTTTTCTAGGTGGCGGAAGGAGAATAAATGTACTGATTTCTAAAGGAGGAACCCAGATCTTGCTACAATTGCTGCTTAATGCCAGTAAGGACTCCCCTCCAAATGAGGAGTTAATGGTCCTTCTTCACAGTTTGCTGGCAAAGATAGGACCAAAAGGTTTGTCTGCAATACATTTAAAGTAATAGGTGGATGTATTATCGTATTAAAGGGATGATATTAACACATGTTTTAGTAGCATTACACTAAGTGGGTCACCAAGTTAGCTGGCTTTCTAGTGCTACATAGTGGAGGTGACCACTGTATAGAACAATGTCTTACCCATATAAGAGTCTTGAAGCATGACTAAAGATAATTCAAACTAGAATCTCCTACAAAAGGAAAAGTTACCCATCAGTAGACAGAGCAACTATATCCAGGGACACAAGACTACTTCTCTGTGGTGTCTGCCTAAATGAATACTTTAGGTCAATTTATATACATTGCGTGCTGTAAAAGTAATTTTATTAACCTTTATAGATGGGACTGCTGGCATACCGATATGGTAGGAAGTGTTATATTATGATGGATTACGTGTTGCTGAACCTTAGTGACATGCTCACTTTAAATTGTGTTTATTCAAAACAGCAAATAATGTCTATTTTTATTTTGCATTGCACTGCAAACACACCTATAGTACACCAAAAGTGCAATTTGTTTAAAAGAAAAGAAGGCTAGAGGGGAGATTTATCAAAGCCTGTGCAGAAGAAAAGTTGACCAATTGTCCATAGCAACCAATCAGATTGCTTCTTTCATTTTTCAGAGGACCTTCTTAAAATGAAAGAAGCGATCTGATCTGGTTTCAATGGGCAACTGGCCATCTTTACCTCTGCACAGGTTTTAATAAATCTCCCCCTATGTTAATTAGGCTAGGTGGTTCACATTGCCATTGTGCTTTCGTCCCGTTCAGAGTCCGTTTTGGGCTTTTTTTTTTTTTTTTGCCAAGCAGCCCCAAAAAGTGGGTTGGAGCACAACTGACACCACCGGATCCCGACAGATCCCATTGACTTGATTGAAGTCTACTGGGGATTTGGTAGTTTACCTGAGAAAAACAATAGTGCATGCAATATATTTTTTCTCAGTTAAACTCTTGTTGTTACTAACAGAGCTCTACAGGGTTGGCCATTTATATGGATACGTATAGATGAGTAGTTCGGCACTGCTAATTTCTGAACCTGAAAGCGGGTGGACACTAAGTCGCTGTAGCGGAGTGGGGGTACGGTGGTGCTCGGACTCATGTAGAATATACCATCAGTGCATGAGAAGACAAAGAAAAGTCGGCACTCACCGGGTTTCCAATTCAGCAGATTTTATTGCACGTTGCTCACAGCCGTAGTACAATTCTCGGGGAGACGACGGATGGTACAAGGGGGGTACCACAGAGAGGCGACACTTGTGTTTCGCACTTAGTAGTGCTTCAACGGGCCTAACTCTTTACCGGAGCATGTCATCTTCTTATACAGGTGATTTTAGTAATTGGACCAATCACCATCTAACACACCTTGTGACGTTAAAAGAAGGGGAGGAGGTTGCTTAGTTAAGCTTGTTCCTACTTAGATCTAACTCACCTGTATAAGAAGATGACATGTAAAAAAAAATTGCAACCTTAAGCACAAACTTACACCTGCCATTTCTTTTAATATATCTGTAAATACTTACACATCACATAAAGTAACAATCCTGGAACATCTTTCCTTGAACTCTGCATCATACAGTTATTTTGTTAATTCTTCTGGAAACCTATACATAAGTTAACCACTGAGAATGGTTGTCCATTTACTCATACACAGAACTGTTACCTATAAAATAAAGAAATAAGGAAGAGCACAACACAGACTTGCTCCAGAATTGTGATTTCATAGTAAATACAGGTATTTTCTCAGGCAGACAGGTCAGGAGAGGTCACATGTCCTCTTTAGGGGATTTCATTTTGTAATGTAGTGGGATATAGCTGTAAAAATGTTAGTTTTGAATAAAATATACACATATAAAAGCATGCTAATAATAAAATAGAACAAAGTAATTTTGCTTTTTTATTTGATAAACTTTTATTTTGTGAGTTTAACAAATAATGAAATGTTGCTGTAAATGTACATTTTATTTACTTTTTAAACATACATATGCTGAAAGCAGGACTCTGTTATTTATGAGATGATATCTGCATTTGAACAACCATCAATGATATTTATATGTTTATCAACCGTATATTCTGTGCCCTGTAGGGAGTAGGAAAGGTGACTGGAGTGGGAAAGTAGAAATGGTGCTTTGGACTGAGAAAGATTGATAAATACTGTAACTTAACCCAAGCCTGGCTACATGGAGAAGTACATGGGCTGTGTTAATAAAGAGATTTCATTGTATATGTTGCAGTAGTGAATGTTGTGATCTACATTATCTTCATTTATGAGCACAATTGTGGTGCAGTTTAGTAATGTTCTGTAGGAAATAAAACATATACAGCAGCACGGATATTAGTCTTTTTCAGTGAGTTCATTACATGTAAGGAGAACCAATTTAAATTAAAGGCTGTGGACTATGAGTGATTTATTGAACAAATGAGTGACTCTTTTTCTCTTTTATAGACAAAAAATTTGGAATAAAAGCACGAGTCAGTGGAGCACTGAATATATCTCTCAACTTGGTCAAACAAAACTTGCAATGTCCAAAGCTGTTACTTCCATGTCTTCAAGTTATACGTGTGTACTGTATGAACTGTAAGTACTGACAGTCCAGAGCGAAGTGTATCACCATATTAAATAAAAATTTCTTATTGAAGACATAACAAAAACTCTTACTGGAGTGCTCTGTAACCAGCATACAAAGTTTTATTAAAGAGAAGTTTTATTCTTCCCCAGGTGGCTGATCACTACCTCCCATGGATCATCTGTCTTTACTGTCTGTTAACATGACTATTCCTTGCTCCTTCCACCAGATGTTCACTGATCATAAACTCAAAGCGTCAATTTCATTTCAATAAGCTATAGTCATGTTGTCCAGACATGTCAAAAGTTATAATCTTGTGAAGTACGCTGCAGTGTTCTTATGTCCCTGGACAGCCGCTCTTTCTGACCATTTCACTCCATAGGCTTTTGTAGTAAAAGGGTCTGGTTTGAGTGTAATCTGGGATATAAGGTGAATGCTGCTAAAAAATTTCACCTGACTGTAAAATTTTGACTTGTTGTCCAGACATGTCAAAAGTTAAGATTGCGAAGGGTCTTACTCCTGAGACCCGCAGCAATCCCTAGTTATAGCCCTGTGAAGTTTGCAGCAGTGCTTATCATACCCCAGACGGCTGCTAGATCCAACCTTTTCACTCCATAGACTAATGCAGTAAAAGCGTCAGGTTTGATAACATGTCAAAATGTTTTTCAAATGATGGTGATTTTTGAAAGTCCCCCTCATGCCATCAAAAAACAACTCTGATTGATAAAAGCGTTGACTTCACAAGAGGGCCAACAGTGTTAGCATCAGAACAGTTAGCATCAGATACTTAAGTCTTATTTTTAAGTCGACCCTGTCACATATTAAAACTTTTGAAATGTGATGGAGCACCTAGAATAGTAACATTTGTAATATACATAGTTTAGCAATGTATGTTTTTAAATAAATACTTGTCTTAAATATTTGGCTGCTATGGGTCCTCATTTCTTCTGAACACTGTCCTGTCCTGCTCAAACTGCTCTGTGTCTTGGCTGTACAGTGTGTCAAGACACAAAGTTGGACGTGTGGGCGGGACATGCAAGACAAGCAATATATTACAATGTTTTTTTCCCTGTAATTTTCATCATAGGTATACCTCAACTATGAGAGACATAATGAGAAAACAAATCCATAAAATCACATTGTCTGATTTTTAAAGAATTTATTTGTAAATTATGGTGGAAAATAAGGTATAACAAATTACAAAAGTTCAGCTCAATACTTATATACCCTTTGTTGGCAATAACGGATCATACGTTTTCGGTAAGTCTTACAAAGGTTTTCACGCATGGTGACTGGTATTTTGGCTCATTCCTCTATGCAGATCTCCTCTAGAGCAGTGATGTTTTGTAGCTGTCGCTGGGCAACACTGACTTTCAACTGCCTCCAAACGCTTCCTAAGGGCTTGAGATCTGGAGACTGGCTAGGCCACGCCAGGAACTTGAATTCGTGCTAGCCACTCCTTCATTGCCCGAGCGGTGTGTTTGGGATCAGCCTCGTTTCATCTTCAATGCCCTTGCTGATGGAAGGAGGTGTGCACTCAAAATCTCTCAATACATGGCCCCATTCATTCTTTCCTTTTACACGGATCAGTCGTCCTGGTCCCTTAGCAAAAAACAGCCCCAAAGCATGATGTTTCCACTCCCATGCTTCACAGTAGATATGGTGTTCCTTGGGTGCAACTCAGCATTCTTTCTCCCCCAAACACAACGAGTTGAGTTTTTACCAAAAAGTTCTACTTTGGTTTCATCTGACCATATGACATTCTCCCAATACTCTTCTGGATCATCCAAATGCTCTCTAGCAAACTTCAGATGGGCTCGGACATGTACTGACTTAAGCAGGGGGACACGTCTGGCACTGCATGATTTTAGTCCATGGTGGCATAGTGTGTTACTGATGGTAGTCTTTGTTACTTTGGTCCCAGCTCTCTGCAGGTCATTCACTAGTTCCCCCCGTGTTGTTCTGGGATTTATGCTCACCATTCTTGGGATCATTTTGACACCACGGGATGAGATCTTACATGGAGCCCCGGATCGAGGGAGATTATCAATGGTCATGTATGTCTTCTATTTTCTAATAATTGCTTCCACAGTTGATTTCTTCACACCAAGCTGCTTGCCTATTGCAGAATCAGTCTTCCCAGTCTGGTGCAGGTCTGCAATTTTGTTTCTGATGTCCTTCGACAGCTCTTTGGTCTTGGCCATAGTGGAGTTTGGAGTGTGATTGTCTGAGGTTGTGGACAGGTGTCTTTTTATACTGATAAGTTCAAACAGGTGCCATGAATACAGGTAACGAGGGGAGGACAGAGGAGACTCTTAAAGAAGAAGTTACAGGTCGGTGAGAGTCAGAAATCTTGCTTGTTTGTAGGTGACAAAATATTTATTTTCCACCATAATTTGCTAATAAATTCTTTAAAAATCAGACAATGTGATTTTATGGATTTTGCTCCCTATTATGTCTCTCATAGTTGAGGTATACCCATGATGAAAATTACAGGCCTCTCTCATCTTTTTAAGTGGGAGAACTTGCACTGATTATATACTTTTTTGCCCCACTGTACCTGCCACTACTCCCCCGGTGCCACCAATAACCCGCTCCGGCCTCCACCACGATCCTCTGGTTGGCGGTGGTAGGAGAGTAATACTGCATTCAGTCAATCACCAGCCGCAGTGAAGTCCCGCCTTGGCCGGCGATAGGCTGAGCGGCAGTGTGACGTTTTCACCCCGGCACCAGGAAAGACCAATGACGGGGCCCGAAAATGTCGCACTGCCACTGAGCCTATCGCTGGATAATGCGGGAATTCGCTGCGGCTCATGATTGGCTGAATTTAGTATGACTTGCCGACCACCAGCAACCAGGAAGAGGATCGCGGTGGAGGCCAAAGCGGGTTCCCGGAGGCACTGGGGGTGCGGCGGTAGGTATGTATCCTTTTTTTTTTTTTCCATTATTGTTATATATATTTTTTAAATCATTCTGCCACTGTTCATTTTTATGAAAAATGACTTTATTGGAGCACTGTTATTTTTCTAAATGACTTTGTTTTTGAATTTGGTGCCGGAATAGCGCCCCTTTCCCCTGCTTTTTCACCCCTTTATAACTCTGCATTAGGAGACGGAGCTTCCCGCTCCGGCTCCATAGCACCCATGTCCAGTGTGAGATTCAGTGCAATGTGTTTCTACAGCACTGGGTCATGCGAGGGAGACAGGTGCTATAGAGATGGAGTAGGAAGCTCTGTCTCTTAGTTCACAGTTATAAGCAATGTAAAGTTCTTTGATTCGTTTGACAATTTCGAATTGTTTGGGATACGCAGTTTCTATGTACCATGGAACATCTTGAGCCATCTTCTAAAGCTCAGGTATGATGAATTCACTTTGATTTGGTCATACTTGATCATCTCTTCTTCTGAGATGATGGCTCAGAAGAAGACAGGAGTAGCTGAAGATTGGGCCATCAGAGGAGGTCTCACTTTGAACTGTGAACAGGCGTTTTTTTTTTCTTAACGATTACTATAATGTTTTTTCATTTTTTAAATTTACTTTATTCCAAAATACTTTTAATTTCACTGAGAAATAAATGCTCCCAGAAGTGTCTGTAGCCTTTTAATCTTGTAGCTTGGACTTGTTTTTTCAATACATTCAACAGATGCTTAGTCGGAGTGAGATCGGGGTAATTTCGAGGCCAATTCAAGTGCCGTCTGCATGTGTCTAAGGGGGTGTTGGGGGTCTGGCATGTTGACTAGCTGTATGTTCTTCTCTACTAACCTTTTAGCTTTAGCTTAGGATATATATATATATATATATATATATATATATATATATATATATACTATATGACCATATTATTGTATGTGTTTTGTTAATTTGAAATTTTTTATTTTTTTGCCCTTAAGCTGTAAATGCTGTATACCTGGGCAAAAATGGAGCAGTGGAACTTCTTTTCAAGATCATAGGACCATTCAGTAAAAAAAACACCAGCCTTATGAAGTAAGTTTATCTATATTTTAAGTCACCACTTTTTGCATACAAAAAAAAGTTGCAGGTTTTAAAAACTGTGGCAAAATTCTTCAGCCAGGTTCATATATTGAATTGTTTATTGGGACTTTATGCAAATTTGGCAGTACAATTTATTACTAAGGCAGGTCCAATGGAAATTTCATTGCTAGAAAAACATAGCAGACAAAAGTTCTTTAATCTTTCACCATTAATCTTTTTAATCTTTCACCGTATTACAAAGTTTTACTAATTTCTGAACTCTTTTTCTTTTAATGTACATCTGTTAAACCTCTTGCACTTTGTGCAGTGATGGTCCAATCATATCATGGTTTCATGCGCCACCTAGTGGTAAGATAGAGTCAAAACTTTTTTCATGGCTAGCTAGCGATCATAACTGGTATGTGTATGTGTGTGTGTGTGTATATATATATATATATATATATATATATATATATATATATATATATATATATAAACATTTATCAATTTCTCTAAGATTTTTTTCTATTCTTGTTAAGCAGACAGGCTCTAAATAATTTGCTGTAGACTGTTAGTATATAGGGTCAATACCAACCCATGCCAAGTTGTCCCATGTAGTCTGCATAAGCTCTATGGTTTCAGATAAAACACAGTTTAACTTTAAGAATGCATTTTTCTCATTACTAAAATATACCTTTTTCATTTCATTTAACTTACACTACAACACTTCTCTGCTTTTTTTTTACCTTGGAAAATGGGATTTGACAAATAGTTTAGATTTACATATCATTCAAGTTGTGTGGAAAGCTTGGCGACAACCTATGGTTACTATGATGACAGCAATTAGTACCGTAGTTGTAACACTTAGAAAACTTCATTCAGAAAAAATTCAAGGGGTTAGCCAGAATAAGAAAAATAGAGCTGATTTCCTCAAAAAATTTGCACCACACCTGTCCTAACGTTATGTGTGGTATTGCAGCTCCGTTCCATTAAAGTGAACATAGAAAAGTTATAGTTTGCTCTGTTTTTCTATTCCTGGATAACACAAGAGAGTAAATTGCGGTTCATCTTTCCTACAATCACCTTTTGCTTTCAGTTATTTACAGTGCAGTGGATACTGTACACTGAGAAGGAGCCATGATAAAGGCTGTAGATATGACTAGTACATCAATAAAACTAATATTGTTGTCTTACTTTTGCAGAGTCACTTTAGATACCCTTGCCTCTTTACTAAAATCAAGTAAGTGCTTACTTTATATAGACTTCATATTTGCCCATGTTTACAAAGTATAATATTTTAGAAATTATTTTAAAAAGCATATAAAGTTTTGTGAATGCTGCCCTATTCTTCCCATCAATTCTACTGGGACTGCCAGTAGATGTCCTAAACGGAGCCACTGGCGGGAGTGTGAATAGAGTTTAATATTTTATCTTTGTTTACATCTTATGGCTGAAAATTCAGTCCTGATTGCGTCGTGAACGGATCATGTTTATGGTTAAAGGGGTTCTGTATGGCATTTATTTAGCATATAAGAGATAAATCGAGAAAAACAATGTGCATTTCGCTACAATATGCCAACCGATATAGGTCAGATAGCAAAAAAGTTTTGATTGCATCAGGTCTCAATCCTGAGACCTGCTGGTTAGAAACCATGAAAGTGAACACCTGTGCATGGCTCACTGCCGGTGTGCCCCTTAGTGATGGTGATGGTGATGCTGATGAAAATGGTGTTTACCTTACTTTTTTTTACTTTTCTAGTTGTCATCTTTCCTGTTATTAAAAATCCAAATATGTGAATGAGGCTTTGAGATGCACTGGTCTTCTTCCTGGCCAGTCCCTTACTTACGCCCCCTAATGAATATTCATATATTCACTTTTATGCACATAGCTGCTACTTGCTGAGACCCCAGGTGACTATCACCTCGCAGGATGTGAGAATTTAAACGGAACATTAAAAAAATTAATTAAGTGTCACGACTTAGGAACCAGCCGTCAAAAAGAACCAGTTCACCATGGGGCTAGGGAATGAGGGAGTGCACCTCATTTTTTTTAGCTTATGTATGGGGCGATGCATAGCTGTAGACCAGTCAGTGCCAGACACCACGAGACACCTTTTGGAGGTCTTATGCAGTCTATGCCTCAACGGTTCACAGCTGGTTTGGCAGGTGGATATATTGTTATGGCTGATTTGTGTATGTAGTGGTAACCAAGACTGTGGGGGAGATGTATCAATCAGCCTGAAACCCTACTTGTCTGGTTTTCCCCATAACAACCAATCACAGCTCAACTTTCATATCTGAACGAGCTCTGGTAAAGTGAAAGTTGAGCTGTGATTGGTGGCTGTGGGATAAATATGGGCTAGTGTGTGTGCTTCTTAACACTTTACTCTCCCACTTAATGTTGCATTGGTCCTAGATATGTGCAGTTTGCATTCTGGGGGATACAGCTGGTTTAACTTGATGACACCTGAGTTTTGTACCCCCCCTCCCCCCCCCCCCCCCCTGCACAAGATTCATATGGACTCCTAGACAACTGTACAACCTGGCATGCTACCTGTACGTCTCCATCACACCCAATGTTAGAGAACAAAGATAAAGTGACCCTTCTTTTTGTATAAAAGTAATTTGAAGTTTGCTATAATACAATTCATGTTTAGATTGGTTAAATTATCACAGTCACAGGTTATCCCATTGTATTAACTGTATCAGAAAATATTTTTCAAGTGCGTACATGAATTCTGTTCAGGATTGTAAAATTATTTAGCGTCATCAGTATTCGCATCTCCCCTATATCCTCTCCCTGTCAGTATTTTTACTTTGCATTCAGATTGATTTTTATTGCACCTTTTAATCTTTAAATGTAGAGACCAATGCCAGAAAAGCATTGGACCGAGGATATGTTCAGGGACTTTTAACAATATATTTGGACTGGCATCGTCATGATACTCGGCACCGGCACATGCTGATCAGAAAAGGCATTCTGCAGTGCCTTAAAAGCATCACAAACATCAAGCTGGGTAGAAAAGCTTTCATAGACGCGAACGGGATGAAGATTTTATATAATACCTCACAAGTAAGTGTGGACACATGTAGTAAAGTTTCTGGTAGAAAACAGCTATATTTTTGTAATGCTTTAACTTTTTAAACTCAATTGTTTGTGTTTTGTATTTATTGTAAAATATAAATGGAATCTTACCAATCTTTATATCTAAATTAATGTGTCTATTTAATCATAAACCATTCCGCCTAAAGAAAGCTTGAGGTTCTCAGGCAGCAGAACTGTAATATGCGATCTCGATAAGGACACATTTGGGCTTTAAGTATCATACCTTTTACAGGATTGCCAAGCTGTGAGAACTTTAGATCCTCTTGTCAATACATCTAGCCTGATCATGAGAAAATGCTTTCCCAAGAATCGTCTTCCTTTGCCAACCATCAAAAGTGCTTTTCAGTTTCAACTGCCTATCATACCCACCAGTGGGCCTGTGGCTCAGATCTACAGCTTGCCTCCTGAAGGTATGTACAAGCACTCTTTCATATTGACTGTTTACTGGAAAGAAGTTTGTATATTACAGAAACCCTATAAAGTACTACTCTCACGTACAGTATCCTGCACATATTCAATGCTGTGTTCAGTCGTTTAGTTTACATTGAAATCTGCAGCTTAAAGGGATATTCAGGTCAAAAACATTTTATCCCCTATCCAAAGGATCTCCCTGCAGCACCCGCATTATATGCGGCTGCTAAATCTCCAGTCCCGCAAACCTCCGGGTTTCCGGGACTTGGGAAGGTGATGTCACACCACGCCCCCTCCATTCATGTCTATGGGAGGGGGCGTGACGGCCATCACGCCCCCTCCCGTAGACATGAATGGAGGGGGCGTGGCGTGACGTCATGTCCCCAGTCCCGGAAACCTGGAGGTTTCCAAAACTGGAGATTCAGCAGCCGTTTTTTGACCAGAATACCCCTTTAAAATCTGCAGCATCAAATATGCACAGGATACTGTTCTTGTGAATTTACCCTTGGGGTACACTCGGGCAAATTTTTCTGCAGATTTTAGCTGATTTTACTGCTAATTCCAGATCTTTGGCGGTCCTATTAATGTCAGTGGGTAGCAAAATCAACAGTGGGAAATCTGCAGCAAAATCCGCTGAACGTTCCCGTAAGGGTATATTTACACTGAGGGATTGGCTCTCAATTCCGCAACAGAATTCCGCTGTGTGAACCCCTAACATTAGTGTCAATGGGTGTTCCGCAGACCCATTCACACTGCGGAATTTCAGCAGCAGAGAATTCATTTGAAATGGCCAAAAGATTTCAGTTGCGGCCACCAAATGGAATTCCTCTTAAATTATTATAAAAATTATTCCTCTTATGTATTTTTAATTGCCATGTCAATAAAGTGATTGTAAAATCCACAACTGCAGATTTTAGAATTGCGAATGCACAATTGCAGATCCGCAACTTTTAATCTGCAGTGAATCTGGTGTGTGCGAATACACCCTTAGGGTACATTCACATGAGAGGATTACCTGCGGAATTTTTGCAGCTTATGTGCTGCAAAAAATCTGCAGCGGATTTTGCTACCGTTGACTTCAATGGGTCTGGAGGAAAATCTGCAAATCTGCTTCTATTGCGGATTTCCTGCTTACTCATTGAATTCAACGGTCTTAAAATCCTTTGAGGATTGTCCGCAGCAAATATGCTGTGAAAATTCCGCAGGTAATCTGTCTGTGTGAACGTACCCTAAGGGTATGGTCCCATGTAGTGTATAGGCAGTGTAATTTGCTGCTGCGTACTCATGGGGAGGAAAATATGCAGCAAAATACACTGCCTATACACTACGTGGGACTGTACTTTTAGGTCTAGTAGTAACCAAAGATTGTTGCGAAAGTGAAGAAACAAAACCTATGACAGTAAAGTTTTATTGAACAGCATTTCACCTACTGGTTTTGTTTACTGTGGCTTTGTTTCTGGATTTACTAACCTAGTTAATCCCAAAAAATTTTAAAAAATCTAATTAATAGAAAGTGTAAATTTAGACAATCTACAACTGCACCAGATTTTGCACAGGCTCATGCTGTTTAATACATTTAAAGTGTTACTGACAATTGCTAGAACAAATGGGGGGCTCACCTGAACACCTCTCAAATGAAAGGGCTCACCTGAACACCTCTCTAGTTTCTACTTGCTACAGAAGTTGGATTCCATAGTATGCCTATGGAGCTTAGCATCTGCAGAGAAGAGCTGGGGGGTAGAAAAGGTGCTCAGCTGAGCACTTTTCCCCTTTTGTTCTAGCAATTCCTGCACCCCGACCCCCACTGATGAAATCCTATAACATGTCAAGTCAGGTGTTTTTATATACATATCTATAATTTACAGTAACACCTCACATCACCCATTAGTTAGTTATACCAAAATTGTGCTTTAAGTTTTTGCTGCACTTTCGGCACATAAAGTAAGCCATGCCTTTTATGGATAAACCTCACCTCTTTTTCAGTAAGCCGCACCTTTACATCAATAAGTCACTCCTAAAATGGGTTTAGCCGGTTGTATTTCACTATTCTTGTCAGCAGACTTTAGTAAATGTGTCATGACTGCTGCTTAACAGAGTTATGCTGCCAAAATTCTAGCAAATTAACATTGTGAAATAACATAAGCCATACGCTGTATATGTCATATTAAAAAATGTAGCATATTATATGTTACCCTTTTAAGCATAAATCTCTTTACATTTAGTGGACGATGTAGTGGATGAGAGTGATGACAATGATGATTCTGAGGCAGACATTGAAGCAGAAGCTGAAAATGAAGATGACAGCGAACAGCTATTTAAGGTTTGTGATAATCTCATAATAGTGTTGACTGAAGAAGACAAAACGTGGATTAATTGCCATAGATGCCACAGATTCTTATAGAAAAAAACATTTTGCCCCTTTTGGAAATCAAGACATACAAAGGTACAGCGGGTCCCAGACACCTTCTAGGGTTGCCTTGTTGTGGCTCATTATAACTCAGAGGTTGTAAATATTCCTAATACGGGCATGTACATGAGGCCTTATGCTATGTCTGCTAGTATTTGGGATGTAAACGATTAGGATGTATCAATTTGTCAGTATGACAGTCTCTTTTCAATTTATCATTTAATTCTGTATTTTTCTTTAAAATATAAAGCTGCTAGATCTTAGAGAAAGCCTTAGAGTTCTCCTTTCACAGGGAAAGCTATAAATCTCTGTGTGAGGTGCTGAAAGAGGAAATTAGTCTCTGTAAGAACTAGCAGCTTTTAGATCATGTTTTATATGACCTCACAAAAAAAAATAGAAAATTAGAAATATTTGTGCTATTCATCTTACCTTCTATAGGGGAATATACAAGACTTCATCCACTATAAAGAACCTTTACCTGTAAAATAATCACCATTAAATACACTGCCCCCATTATTATGGACGCCCATCTATTAGTACATTGGCCTTCAGAACCGCAGCAATTCATAGTGGTATAGATTCCATTAGGGGATGAAATGTTGGATTCACATCTGGGGACTATAAAGGAATACAAGGATAACTCACTGTTGTGTCCCTAAATCCATGACTATGTAATCATTGTGCCATGGTTTATTGTCCTGCTGAAAGTGTCCATGTGCCATAGGGTAAATATCTGCCATGAATGGCACTGATTAAAAGTTAAGACTTTAAATCCACCTTTATTATTATTATTTAAAAAAAATTATCGATAGGTTTTGTTTTTTTGATACCCCTAACAAAAATTACAAGCACATACTTAATTGGCTGCCATCAATATTGACCATACACACACACACACACACACACACACACACACACATATATATATATATATATATATATATATATATATATATATGTATATGTGTATATAAATATAGGGTAGCGGTGTCTGGGTAAGACAATTATTACTTTGTAAATTGCAAGTATAAAAATATAGCATTATATGCATATGGCTATTGGTGCACTGTAGGATAACCTTCTATTACTATAGGTGTACTTATAAATGACCTGTATAGCCATATGATTATAATATAAGTCCCTGAGGAGGAAATGTCTGATTAGTAGTTGGAGGTAAACGATATGCTTTTTATCACTTATTCTTTTCTTGCACTTTAATCATAATTAATCTATTTACTCTGTGTCTTCTGGCTCCGCATTATATGGGAATTCCTGCCTTCAATATTTTATATAAGGTGTTAATATATTTTTATTGGAATAAAGTTGATATTTGTATGGAATCGTAAACTCTATACAATATATCTGTGTGTCTAAGTTCACAGTTATGCAAAAGATTGGATACATAAAATACTGTAAGATAGCCACACTTTAAGTTTTGTCTATACAGTTAAAACTCCATGCAGGACACACAGGATATATACGGTATGTTTGTAATTTGTGTCATCAATAATGATGGCAGCTGATTAGGGATGTGTTTGTAATTTTTGTTAGGTTTTCTTCTATTTTGATACCCCTATCAATAACCATTTAAAAAAAATAATAATAATAATGGAGGTGGATTTTGAAGGAAAAGTATTAAGTACAAAACTTCAAAATGTATTAGTTTTAGATTGCAGGGAGTCTGACCACTGGGACCCTCCTGTAATCTCCTGGCTCTCCCCAGGAACAGAGCGTGTCAACCCCATCCATATATATCTATGCAAGAGCCAAAGATAGCCGAATGGCTCTCCCATAGAGATATACGGAGAGGGCATGTTGGCCACTGCTCCTTGCAGGGGTCGACACACCACTTTCCCAGAGAGAGCCGGGGCCCCATACAGGAGATCGCAGGGGTCCCAGCGGTCTGATCCCCTGCGATCTAAAACTTAAATAAGTCTAAATACGTTTTTATACATGAAATATGTCATTTGAGTCTCAATTTTTATAATCAGGGCCATAAATAAATTGAGACTAACAGTATGTATGTACTCTGTAGTGTGTATAATCACAATTCAGTGCAATATAAATATCTGCCATAAAGGAATAATCTTGATCAGCCACCATGTTTAGATAAGCCCTGCTGTCCAAAACTTACACCCACGGGTATTAGAGGACCCAGAGTGTGCATAAAAGCATTCTCTACACCATTATACCACCTCCAAATGCTTGAACTGCAGACACCTTACAGGAAGGAGACTCCATTTACACTGCTTGTGCCGAATTCTGATCCTCCCATTACCAGTGAGCAGAACAAAAATCTGGATTCATCTGACCAGGCAGTGTTTTCCACGCTCAGCGATCATTTTTCTATGCTCTTTTGCCCACTGTTGAACAAGGTTGGCAGTTTTAGAAATCCCAGCCCCAGCTAGTCTAGCACTGATGGCCAGGCCTCATTCAAAGTCACTCTGATCACTTAATTTTCCCATTTGATGATTTGGATCCACAGATGACTTCACTTGTCTTATATTCACACAGAGAAGCTCCTATTGTGAAAGGACAGGTGTCTCTAGTAAAGAGGCCTTTCAGGGTATGACTTATTGAGTTCTACTCTTCTGACAAGTTATTAATAAAATCAATTTTCCTTTTTTAGTATCTGCTTATGGGGAAGCTGGATAATGCTTCTGCTGCACCTCCCACAGTCAGTTATCACCCCAAGCTCTTAGAGTGGAAACTTTATGCTTATTCAGTACCACTACATAACTAGGCAGCTTGTCCAACCCTATAAAAATCAGAAACCATTAAAAGCTGTTTATGGTCACACATGGTCATTTGTTTACTGTAACCCTATCGTTTTTCTCAGAATGATGATATAGAGACGGATATTAGTAAGCTCAAACCTGCACAAGAACTGGAAAGGCCATTAGAAGATCTAAAAATGTATGAACGATTTTTTCCAGAGCTTTCTGATGATTTTCAGGTAAGGAAAACCTATGAGGATCACGTGACCATATCTGGCACTCCTTCATGTGCCCGCTATAAAACCGGGACCTTGTGTGAAGGGATTTTTTTAGAATGTGTGTTTATAGATTGGGGGGTTCAATATGTTTTTATTTAAAAAAAAAAATCATAAGCTCTTACAAAAAAAATAAAAATAATCAGCAATTAAATTGACTTATTATAAAACTTTAAGATTTTCCATCAAACAACCCCTTTAAAAAGAAACAAATGATTCCTAATCTGCAAAATCAACCGATATGTGGATTAAAGGCCTTAAAGTGTACCTGTTGTCAACAAAAACTTTTTATATGATATAGATAATGCCATTATATATATATATATATATATATATATCCCCTTAAGGACCAGGCATGTACTCATATGTCCGTGGGAATTTGGCATCCCGCCGCGCAACGGGCGGGTTGCGACACGGACGCCTGCTGAAATCGTTCAGCAGGCGCCCGAGGCAAACACCGAGGGGGGGCCTGAGAGGAAAAAACTATCTCAGAATCAGAATATTTGGTAAAAGCGTTTTAGAGATATTAATTCTTAAAGTGACAGTGGTTATATATATATATATATATATATATATATATATATATATATATTAAAAAATGTGTATATCTTTGTCCCTGCTGCTATTGCCTGTGTGTCTCTATGAGGAGTCCAAATACAGGAAGTGAGGGTGGACAAGTAGGGCTCTGTGCAGTGAGGAGAAGCAGGGCTCTGTGCAGTGAGGAGAAGCAGGGCTCTGTGCAGTGAGGAGAAGCAGGGCTCTGTGCAGTGAGGAGAAGCAGGGCTCTGTGCAGTGAGGAGAAGCAGGGCTCTGTGCAGTGAGGAGAAGCAGGGCTCTGTGCAGTGAGGAGAAGCAGGGCTCTGTGCAGTGAGGAGAAGCAGGGCTCTGTGCAGTGAGGAGAAGCAGGGCTCTGTGCAGTGAGGAGAAGCAGGGCTCTGTGCAGTGAGGAGAAGCAGGGCTCTGTGCAGTGAGGAGAAGCAGGGCTCTGTGCAGTGAGGAGAAGCAGGGCTCTGTGCAGTGAGGAGAAGCAGGGCTCTGTGCAGTGAGGAGAAGCAGGGCTCTGTGCAGTGAGGAGAAGCAGGACTCTGTGCAGTGAGGAGAAGCAGGGCTCTGTGCAGTGAGGAGAAGCAGGGCTCTGTGCAGTGAGGAGAAGCAGGGTATCTGTGCACTGACGAGAAGCAGGGCTCTGCTCTGAGGAGAAGCAGGGCTCTGTGCACTGAGGAGAAGCAGGGCTCTGTGCACTGAGGAGAAGCAGGGCTCTGTGCACTGAGGAGAAGCAGGGCTCTGTGCCCTTAGCCTCTATGACATGCTCCTGGCTCATATTGCAGAATGATTGACAAGCCCGGAGCCTGCACAAGAGCCCTGCTCTCACTTCCTGTATTTTGTCTCCTCATAGAGACACACAGACAATAGCTGCATGGACAGTATTTTTACACCAAAAAATATACACATTTTTTAACCAATGTATATTACAAATTTAACTTTAACGGTATTATCTACATTGTATAAAATGTACAAAACAGGTACACTGTAAAGGGATTTCTTAATTTTACTTATTGATTGCCTATTTTAAGGATATACCATCAGTATCATATTGGCTGAGCCGTGGCACCCAGATATATACGCAATGTACGTCCGTGATATTGTGATATTTAGCTTGATTGTAAGCAATCATTTCTACCATTGGTATACGATGCACCAAAACATGACAAGTGAAATTTCAAAAATACCTCTGAGAATGGTGTGTTCAGCCCAAAATAATGGTTTGAACGAAAAGTAGCACAAATGTTCCTGTACAGAATAGCCAATGTGCCAAAATCTGAGCACAAAACAATCCATAAACAGTTTCATGTATTCCCCCATTCTGTTTTTTTTATCATGTAATGGCGTTGCAAAAATATTTTTTTCATTCTTTTCTATCTTTATTAAAGGACTTTGACTTGGTGTCAAATGAGCCAGTGCCTGGAGCAAACCGCGGCGTCCCTATTGTTGTTCCAACAGCAGGAGAGGAAACACTATATAAGCCAAGACATATCATGAAGGAGCTATCTAGAAATAGCAGTATTACATTAGAAGACGAATGTAACAAAAGACCAACATTTTTACCTGTGACCAGGAAAGACAATAGGAAAGACCGTAACAACTCCTTCCTACAGACTCAGGGTGAAATTGAAAGGTCCTCGTGCTTCTACTTGAACAATGATGTCGTAAGGGATCTTGACAAACTCTCATTACAGAAGTCTGCATCCAACAACCATTGCAAAAATGGATGTGTCCCCACTAAAGACAAGCCCAATGCCTTATCTCATTCCTGTAGTAAGACTGCTCAGAATATGTCATGTAGTCAAAACTTGTTTGATAAACATTCTGTGAATCTAGGACCTTTATGTTGCTCTGGAGTTTTTCCTGATGATGATGAAGATGCAAGTCCATTGGTTGGACGAGGCTTACAGAGTGTACTAGACAACGAAAGCTTATTGCCCCTCCATGATCCAGACCTTTATATTGAAACTGTAAAAAATACCAAATCAGTTCCTGAATACTCAGAAGTGGCCTATCCAGATTACTTTGGTCACGTACCACCATTTTTTAAAGAGCCTATATTAGAAAGACCATATGGTGTGCAAAGGTGAGTTAATAATGTTAATGGGTTTTCTGCTCTGGGTGAAGAAAACTGAAAATGAAGGTGTACAATATCCCTTATTTCCTCATGCCACTTTTAGGGTAGGGTCACACTTAATGGATCTGCAGCATATTCTACACTGCGGATCCACCGATGACCGTCCCCTTATTGTGTGCCTCTTGCTCTGCCTGCCTTTAGCAGCAATCCGCGGCTGCTACAAGCAGACCCAAAGGGACCTACGAGTCGCCATGTGCAGTGCACTTACAGACATTGCAGTCGCTTCCCCTCCTCCCTGCTAGGCTGAAAGCATCCGCGATGTCTGAGTGCACTGCGCATGTACGCCGTGACTCGCAGATACCTGTGTGTCTGCCTGTGGCAGCTGCGGATTGCTGCTACAAGCAGGAGGCACACAATAGGGGTCGGTCATCGGCCATCATAAAATATGCTGCGGATCCGTTACGTGTGACCCTACCCTTAGAAGGGTCGAGGAAGCTGACATATGAGGAGTAGGCTTGGATCCTGTAGAGCTACTCTAAATTTGACACAACCTAGTTACACATCTTGTCATCATGTGACAGCAGGAGTGCTTAAAAGCAATTCTCTAATTTATTGACATTTATAAGAGGTTATAAAGTAAAAATGTTAACAGTTTCAGCCACTGGGATGTCTCTTCCACTGAACTTGCAGTTTACTGCTCAGTCTATCTCTAGTAGCAGAGACCCCAGTGGCTAAAATCCTGCTGCTGTTGGTTTCCTTTCTGCTCACTTAGCACCTTGCAAACCCATTGCTTCAATACTCCCTTCTCCCATATGCCATCTATAGTCCTGTACTGTAAATCATCCCCTTGCACAGTGCCAGCCTATTCTGTCCTGTGCAGAGAGGAGTAGCATAGCAAAGATTAGGTGCTGTAATGAGATTGGCCAGTGAAGTATGGGAAAGTAAGTATAGGCATGAGTACTAATGGCAATGAAAAATAGATGTGCACCTTAGAAGTGGCTTTCAGGGCCTCAATAACAGCAGTGCGAGTACTTAAATCACCTTGTCACCATTCTAAAGGATTACTGTAACAAAACCATGCCATTCTTTTAAAAGTACAGGTCTACTTTAAGCTGGCCATACACATAAAATAGCTCTGTCGCCGTACAAGTTTGACCGCAATTTATGTTCCTGAGAACAAAAGAATCAGGCTGTTGAAATCCAACATGCCTGGTCCTGCTCACGGATAACTTCAACAATAAATTCCCATGACAACAAAAGGTGCTTCTTGAGGTGATTTAAAAAAAAAATAAAAACACAGGTAAAGCCACACGAATCATTCTACTATTTAACTGATTTGACTCACTCTGCTTTTGTAGGGAAAGGCAACAGGCCAGCATTTACAATCATTCCCCTAAAAAATAATACCCCAAGAATGAGTTGTTCGAATATATAAATAAATATATATGTAAGTGATTACAATAGAAATTATGAGTTTATGTAAATGATCACTCTAGAAATACAAATAGATACGATTATTGGGGAAAACTGTACAATTGAAAGAAGGCTGTAGTACCCTGTTGGGTCCCCTCTAGCCTTGGTGCAAGATAGTTGGCATGGAGACCTACAGGATTCATATGGCTCCTGTGACACATGTACCTACAGATGTTGTAGCTGGGACTGTAGATCATAGGTTGCTAAAGCTGGCTCACCATAAATGCCTGATTGACAATATATCTGGCAACCGGGTAGGCCAAGGAATGTTGGAACTGGTGGAGATATTCTTGGGAAACCTTTGCTGTGTGTGAGTGTGCATTATCCTGCTGAAAAGTGCCAGTGAGAAGTCCTGCCATGACAGGCAACATGTAGCCGCAAGATGTTCTGCACATATTGCTAAGCTGTCAGGGTCTTTTGTATCTTTACTAGAGGTGATGGTTCCCCAGATCATTACACCAACAGTTTGGGGCAGAGAGAAGGTTTTTAAACTGACCAAATTGTCTGTTTTATGATTAAGGTGTCAAGCTGAAACGAGTCAGACCTGTACTGTACTGTTGTTTGTCCTGGATGTGTGTAATGGCTTTTATCATGAATAAATAAAGCAACAAGTTATATACTGAAATCTGCCACAGCTAGACATTCCTTTTGTATCCATTACACAGCAGTTATGGCAGTGTGTCATTTCACAGCAAACAGAGGATTGAAGAGCTCACCATGAGGCCTACATACTCAAAGTGAACTGTTGTCAGTCCAAATCCAAACTTGGATTTGTCACTAAAGACTATTCGCTTCTAGTTCGTAGCAGTCTATATTTCCCGTTCACGACACCACTAAGGCAATGGTTTCTGGCTATCAATAGCAGGGCATTTATTGGGCGCTGTGATAACAACTTTCCTTCTGCTTAGCGCATGGAACTGGTCTGGGCAGAGACATTGGTGTGTAATGATGGTGCCACCTGTGTTTGGATGGTGGACAAGGAAAGTGCTTGTGCGTGTTGGCAAATCAAACAATCCTATCTACTCATGGTCTGTCTGGGGCATCAGAACCTCTTCACAGGGTGCATGCCCTCAAATATCCACTGCTCCCAACACCTCCTAACAGCTTGGTCAGAATGGACTAGATGGTGGGCGAGTCATTGAAATTACCATTTTGCTTCTCTCAGTCCAATGATCGGGCCCTTCTCAACATCTGTCAACTGGGCAAAATGTATTTAAAGGACAACTGCAGCGGCATTACACTTATCCCCTATCCACAGGATAGGGGAAAAGTGTTTGATCGCGGGGGTCTGACCGCTGGGACCCCCCCCTGATCTCCCTAACGGGGCGCCGCCATGAGCGCTCATGGTGACGTAGCGTCGACCTAGAGGTCGACGGTGACACCCCGTCTCCTCCCCGTCCCCATACAGTTCTATGGGGGAGACGGGGAGGCACGAACACTGCCTCCGCGCCTCTCCCATAGAGATGTATGGAGGAGGCGTGCCGGCCGCAACGTCATGCTGCGGCTGGCACGCCCCCTGCACGGGAGAGCCGCGGCCCTGTACAGGAGATCGCTGGGGGCCCCAGCGTTCGGACCCCCCGCGATCAAACACTTATCCCCTATCTTGAGGATAGGGGATAAGTGTTTGTGATGCTGCAGATGTCCTTTAAGTGCATCCTAGAGACAGTCAAGAATCTCTTGTCAAGAAGTACACTACCCAAAAGTAGCCTGTGGGAGATGCCCTTTTACGCCCAGACCCAGTGTCAGACCACACCTGTAATCATTTACAAGTCTTCCTGAAACATAACTGCTTAGTGAGTTTTGCAGCAATCCAGTTACTGTGTATGACCATCTTTAGTTGTCTGCGTGCCTGCAGTGATATGGTGTCTGGTTCCTTGTAAACAGAGCATCTCTAATAAATCCTACACAGTTAAGGGCATATGGAGAAGGTGTGGTTTGAATGCTTCACATCTGTCCTGTTGGAAGTATACAGGCACCATTTATGCTTGTTCTATAATGCTTTTATTGAAATCTATTTACTTTGGCTTTGTTTTATTAATAATGACGTATTTTCCACCATTGTACATGAAATATTAAGAAAAAGTGTACCTGACCTTTACCTTTTTCTTATGTACCACAGGACTAAAATAGCTCAAGACATTGAAAGAATGATTCATTCCAATGACATAATAGACCGGGTTATATATGACCTTGATAATCCCAGGTAAATTTCTGTATTGCAATGAAATCTTGAATCCACATGACAATGTGCAGGTTAAAGGATTTACTGTATGTAGCACCATGAACAATCTAGAAATTGCCGAGACCGTAGGGTCCCCAGTGGCGGGACCACCGCGATCAGACATCTTGTCCCCTATCCTTTGGATAGGGGATAAGATGTCTAGGGGCAGAGTTCCCCTTTAAGAAAGAATAATTTCAGTCAGGAAATTTAGCAAATCTGCTATCTTCTGCTTAGCACAGAATTTAGTATGTAATTGGCGCAGAAATGGCACAGAAATCCTGAGGAGTATAAGGAAATGCTGTGGAGGAATTTCAGCCATACTGAGGTTTGGTCTGTGCAAAAATTATGTGTCAATTCTGCTTAAAACTCATTGTCAGAAAAAAATTAAGTCCTATTGTATATTTATACAGAAGAATGAACATTTTCTCTTCTGTTATAATGCAATTCTGTGAAAATTCCTCAGTGTGTGGCGGAAAGAGCATTAAAGTCAGTGGAGCTTTCATTCAAGGGGGATTTGCCTGCCAATTTCTCAGTGGGAGCATACTCTTAAAGGGAGAAAGCCACGGGAAATTTAGTCCACCCCCCCCCCCCCTTTTTCTTAGAGTGTAGACAGCTCTAAAATACAGCTTGTATTCTGCTGATGAATTTGCAAAGAAATTGGAGTTTGGATTTTATCCCACTCGGCTGTTTATTACAAAAAGACAAAAACATGCTTCTAACAAAAGTATTGTACTAGCAGCTGTTATATGTTACCTACATAAAAAAAAATTGATAAGTGTGTGTGTGTGTGTGTGTGTATATGTATATAATACACACACATTTATCAATTTTTTTTTTAAAGTAGGTAACATGTGTGTATATATATATATATATAACACACACACACATCACAGATTACTTCTTATCCCCAAAGGATAGGGGATAAGATGTATAAAGCCAGAATACCCCTTTAAGTCTAGTGCTAGACTTTTTTATTTCAACATC
Source organism: Hyla sarda (assembly GCF_029499605.1). Classification (NCBI taxonomy): domain Eukaryota; kingdom Metazoa; phylum Chordata; class Amphibia; order Anura; family Hylidae; genus Hyla; species Hyla sarda. The sequence goes on along the minus strand of NC_079189.1, from coordinate 379,544,409 downwards.
ACTATGTAAGTTTACTTGTCCTTTATTTTATGGTGAGATCTTAGTGTGGTTTTATCAATAGAATATGTAGTCATTTGTTTGTGACAGATTACAGAATTCACCTAATTCCACGTTTTTGGGTTTGAGGATAGATGGTGGAGACTTTGTTCACACACGTCGCATTAATCTTGGTTTTTCCTGGGGAATAACATGTAGCTTGGAGGAAAGATTATTCAGGACTATTGAGGATTAACATCTTCTTTGCTTCTTCTTAATGCAATGCAGCTGTTCCATACCGGATGAGAGTGAAGTCCTCAAGTTCAACTCTAAGTTTGAATCTGGAAACCTGCGGAAGGTTATTCAGATAAGGAAGTAAGGCATCCTCTTGATTCTTCTGCCTCCGGAATCATGTTTAAAAGGAAAAAACCTGCACGTGTGATTTATTTTTCAGACATGAATATGATCTCATCTTGAACTCTGATATAAACAGCAACCATTACCATCAGTGGTTTTACTTTGAAGTAAGCGGAATGAAGACTGGGACTGCTTACCGCCTTAATATCATCAACTGTGAAAAGTCCAACAGTCAGTTTAACTATGGTAAGGCCAAGAATTTACACTATGTTGCACAATTATTAAATGGGCTCTGTCACTATAAAAAAAAAAAAAAATAACTTGATATGTCATAGAGACATATCAAAAGTTTTGATTGGTCGGGGTCTTGGTGTTCAGGCCTCAACTGATCAGTATAACAAGCTGAGAAGAGTCATGTGCCCAGAACCACCTCATAACATTAATCTTTGAGACTGTTCCACTCACGAAATCACATTTGACGTATCCCTAGGACATACAAAAATATTGTGAATCTGACAGTATCAAAAAAGTGCTTCATTTTTGCCTCTTATGGGCTTTTTTTTTTCCTAATAATGAAAGATACACTTTAAGAAGAATCCCCCTTTAATAACTTTTCCCATCTAAACTCCACACATTAGTGCACTTGTAATCTTGGATTTCACCAGAATGTACATTTAGAAAGTGTGGCACTTTCAGAGGTGTCACAAATGTTTCTGACATAAGTTAGAATACTTTCTGTGTAGCCCCATAAAACACAACAAAAATAAAACCTATACTTTCGGATAACAGACCAGATGTAGTCACTAGTAGACCACGTTTTGTCTTTTAAGATCCATTGGTCTGCCACAGTATATGTAAGAATACCCTTTTGAGAGTATTCTAATGTATTACGACAACATGGACCCAAAACATGATGCCTTTGGGGCCTTAACTAATTTCTCAATTATGCAGGACCCCTTTAAAATGGTTGCCATGTTATTATGTGTAAGAAATATGGACATCAAAACAGTGCTAAAAATAAAAAAAATTTTCACTAACATCATATCTGTTAGATATACATTAAATACTATCAATGTCATGATTAAAAGGTGTCCAGCCACAGGGACCGCACTGATGTACAAATATTCTATGGCACATTTAGCTCATCCGAGCACCATTCTAGTTTATATGCCATTTGTGCTTTATATTCAGCATTATTTACTTGCTTTTGACTTGTAAATCTACAGAGACTAAATTTAAAAGAAATCATGTAACATTTAACAATATCATATAGACATAATATGACCTAGGGTGACAAAGAGTTTATACATGTTCTTGATATAAGGTTATGCATGTTTGAGTCAACATTGTAGACTTTATATCGCTCTCTCCTTGTATTACCTTGACAGCCCTATTTGTTGAAAACTGTGTCATTTTCTAAGGGTCTAGAAAGGTAAATTTCTCTCCTTCTACAAGATATAAAATGGATGAATCATGATGGTAGGCTTATCGTTTCCTATTTTTCTCTGTGAGTTTAGAATGATGTAGTAACTTAGCGTAATAGAAAAATAAATAATATAGAATGTGTTGTTTTTTTTTTTCTGCAAAAGGTATGCAGCCCCTTATGTATTCTGTACAGGAGGCATTGGCTTCCAGACCTTGGTGGATCCGTGTTGGAACGGACATATGTTATTATAAGTAAGTAAATCCTTTTTTTTTTTTGTATTGCTCCATTCAGCTTAACTATACCTGTCGTCATCTGTTTCTGTAAATATGTATTGTAGAAGATTTGCCATTATTTGCCTGGCTCTACCATGCTAAACAGAAATCAGACACAGTGACACAGAAGCACAGTCCGAACAGAGACTCTAACTTTAGGCATAAAAATAGAAAATAAATCCTGCTTGTCAAAGCACACACGTTGGGTTCACATCGCGTTTTTGCCATACTGTTTTCAATCAGTTTTTCTAAAGAAAACCGTATGGCAAAAAAAAAAAACAGATGGAACTGTATGGGAAAAAGTAAACCGTATGCGTTTTTAAACCGTCTGCTGTTTTTAAAAGTGCATACAGTTCCGTCCGTTTTCATAAAAGAAAAAAAATAATAAACACATTTCTTTGGCAATTTCTTTGTCCATTTTTAATGGGGGTGGGGACTTTGGGATGCAAATGCACATGTGCAAAGTAAAAACCTTATACATGTGCGTTTCCCATTGACATCCATGTTAAAAAAAAAAAAAAAAAAACATATGCAGTTGCAGTGTGGCAAAAACAGGGTGTGAACCCAGCCATACACATTATTCCCTGACTATACAGATGACTTGCTACCAGTCACTTCACCAAAAACAATAAGCATCTAATGTGTTACTCACACTAGACTTTAACACCTTAAGTAAATGTACGTCCTGTGTGCGCTGTGTCTGTATGAAGTGCCTGGTTGCTATGAGGACCCACGGCTTATGCCGGACATGGCCCATCAGGCTGATGTTGGCATTAACTTTTTAGACTCAGAAATCAAAGTTAATAGAGGCATCTAAATCCAGAAAAATCACTACCCAGTTGCTCATTGGAGCTGATAGGGACAGCTGTGGCAAAATCGCAAGGTCACGATCAGCTGAGAGGACCGAGGGAGGGCCCTTACCTGTCTCCTTGCCATCCAATCAGCGCTCCAATGCTACAGGAAGCTATAGCAGCCTGGAGTAATGGAGCACTGATAAAATTGATTAGTGCTCTTCTAAGAAGCAGCCTTAGTCAGTGTTTGCAATCTAAAGTTTGCAAGTAATAGTTTCCTATGGGGACTAAAAAAATGTAGAAAAGCAAAAAAAAAGTTAATAAAAGTTACTTAACAGCATTTAGTGATATGCTTTACAGCTGTACCCATGGACCATACACAGCAATAGACAGGACTTGTCCATTTAGATAAATTCGAGGTGCTACTGAATTGAATCCACTGTATGTCATTTTATGTTGTGAATACACTGCAGAACTTTTGCACTTTTGATGTCAATGTGAAAGTCAAACCCTGCACATAATCAGCACTGAAATGTATCCTTGCAGATATTGCTGAGGATTAGGCAAAGTTGTTCAAATATGCGGTAGAGCTCTGTCACAGAATCTGTTAAAGTAGCGGAACCTAAACAAACAGAAAAATGGTGCAAACAGTATTATCTGTCGGCTCAAATCCTGCAAAATAAAATGACATCAAATTGAAACCCATTGGATGCCCTAAAAGTCAGTAGGATCCTTAGGTGTCTGTTGTGCAACCATCCAGCTCTGTTTGTCTGCAGTGAGCGGACTCTGACATACGCCCTGAACAAAGCCTCTTACCAGGTGTGAACGAGACCTTACCTTGGTCTCTGCATAGCTTGGTACGTATTTACCACTGTGGCTTTTCCTGCAAACCTCTAGCATGTTCATTGGCCGTAAATTCAGAAGGAAAATCTACGTAATATCTGTCATCATGTTTAAATAGATATAAATAAATATGATTGCCACATTGTCATATTTCTTCTATTATGTAAACTTTCCCTGCCTTTAACCTTTTTCTCATAGGAACCATTTTTCCAGGAGTTCAATAGCTACTGGAGGTCAGAAGGGAAAGTCCTACTATACCCTGACATTTACTGTCAGCTTTGTGCACAAAGATGATGTTTGCTATTTTGCATATCACTATCCTTACACATATTCCACATTAAAGGTGAGATTTTTAATTTCAGTATTCAATATTTTCACATGACACTATGAGACAATATTTCCACACAATATTACACTACCACTGGTGTCTGAAAGTAGTTTTGTCCCCTATTCCCATTGGGGGAAGCTGTTTGGCTGACAGCTATCTGAAGTGTATTGCCGGAGGTGCTATTTAGCAGCTACAAAAGATTATCTTCAAGTGATAGTTCACACTGTGTTACAACTGTCTATTTAACAAATACATTTTATGGGGAAATAAGAATGTTATTAATATTTAAAAAAGTGAACCTGAGACAAAACTGCAGTGTGAATCAGCCCTTAGAAAGTTCTTGTTGCCATATTTACATTTAAAATTTTTGAAGTCGCACATATTTGTGCAGTAGTGACAATGTCTGGTCCAAGACGCCATTTTTGAGAAAACTTTTGTGACTTTAGTGGATTTATTTTGCTCGCATCAAGGGAGTGTGGAGGAGGCCGTAAGAGGAGGGTTTGACCTCACCTTGAAGGGAGGGGGGCTCCCTTCAAGGTGAGGTCAAACCCTCCTCTTACGGCCTCCTCCACACTCCCTTGATGCGAGCAAAATAAATCCACTAAAGTCACAAAAGTTTTCTCAAAAATGGCGTCTTGGACCAAACATTGTCACTACTGCACAAATATGTGCGACTTCAAAAAATTTTAGCGGCTCTGCGGCTGTCATTGCGCCCGGCGCACAAATATACACCACATACTAAGGTGGTGTAAATTTCTGCAACTTTCGGTATTGCAGGTAAGCACTAAAGTCACATGTAAGGAGGGGGTCCTTACATGTGACTTTAGTGCTTACCTGCAATACCGAAAGTTGCAGAAATTTACACCACCTTAGTATGTGGTGTATATTTGTGCGCCGGGCGCAATGGCAGCTGCAGAGCCGCTACATTTATTATAAGGTGCACATCTCTTAATAAATCTAGCAAACTGAAAGTCTGCCTTCTGGGTTATTTAGAGAAATGCCTCTGGGACACAGGCAAAATAACTCTCCCATAGAAGAAAAAAACACTGGCTCTCTCAAAGATCTGAGGGAATACTCTCAGATTTATGGCATGGATTTTCACATCTGCATAGAAAAATTATATAATCTATGCGTTTCTATTGAAGATAATGGGATGTGTTTTATAGAACAGAATTTACACATATTTTAGTGTGAAATATGCATGGATTCAATTCAGAAATGTAAAAATCCATTATGAGCACATGCCCTTATAATTGCTGATATTTCTTTCTTAAAAACAAACAATGTTATATATAATTATTATTTTTTTTTCCAAAGATGCATCTTCAAAAACTGGAGTCTCTGCATAACCCCCAGAAGATCTACTTTCGCCATGATGTATTATGTGAAACTCTAGCTGGAAATGGATGTCCAGTAGTCACCATAACTGCTATGCCTGAGTCAAATTACTACGAGCATGTCTATCAGTTCCGTGAGTTGAAATTATCATTTCTTCAACTTCATCATTCAAGACCTTTTCGCTCTGAAGAAAACTCTATAAGAGTTAGACATTGAACATCACAATATTTTATTAGAAATATGCCATCCTTCAGGAAAAGGGAATGGCCTAGATTCATCAATCTGTCTGATTTTCCCAGAGCAACCGGTCACAGCTCAGCTTTCTTTTTGCCAGAGCAGTTGGAGGTTAGATTGGTTGTTATTGGCAAAACCTGACCGTTTTTGTCACAGATTGATAAATCCTGACCAATAAGTTTCTTTGTCTGAAAGTGTATGCAGGAGTAAGAGGAGCATCAGCTGTAAAGCTGGGGAGACTTAAGCTCTATGAAGTATTTAAGCAAGTAGCTGTCTCTCCACCTTTTCATATCCCCTGTCATACCTGACTTAACCAGCTTGAGATGCCACAGCATATCCCCAAACCGAAACCTCATTGTAAGGGCCCAGTATCTTAACTGGCTTAATCCTTCTTGGGATTTCAAAGGAGCTTACTTCTGACCTAGTTGTAATGTCACAGCAGCGTACATGACTGATACCCGCTTGTGATGTTACAGTAGCATACTTGACCGGAACCCGCTTGTGATGTCACAGCAGCTTACCTGACTGAAACCCACTTGTAATAACCCACTTCTGTTGTCCCAATCGTGTACCTGACTGAAACCCACTTGTGATGTCGCAGCAGCATACCTGACTGAAACCCACTTGTAATAACCCACTTCTGTTGTCCCAATCGTGTACCTGACTGAAACCCGCTTGTGATGTCGCAGCAGCATACCTGACTGAAACCCACTTGTAATAACCCACTTCTGTTGTCCCAATCGTGTACCTGACTGAAACCCGCTTGTGATGTCGCAGCAGCATACCTGACTGAAACCCACTTGTAATAACCCACTTCTGTTGTCCCAATCGTGTACCTGACTGAAACCCACTTGTGATGTCGCAGCAGCATACCTGACTGAAACCCACTTGTAATAACCCACTTCTGTTGTCCCAATCGTGTACCTGACTGAAACCCGCTTGTGATGTCGCAGCAGCATACCTGACTGAAACCCACTTGTAATAACCCACTTCTGTTGTCCCAATCGTGTACCTGACTGAAACCCGCTTGTGATGTCGCAGCAGCATACCTGACTGAAACCCACTTGTAATAACCCACTTCTGTTGTCCCAATCGTGTACCTGACTGAAACCCACTTGTGATGTCGCAGCAGCATACCTGACTGAAACCCACTTGTAATAACCCACTTCTGTTGTCCCAATCGTGTACCTGACTGAAACCCGCTTGTGATGTTACAGCAGCATACCTGACTGAAACCCACTTGTGATGTCACAGCAGCTTACCTGACTGAAACCCGCTTGTGATGTTACAGCAGCATACCTGACTGAAACCCACTTGTGATGTCACAGCAGCTTACCTGACTGAAACCCGCTTGTGATGTTACAGCAGCATACCTGACTGAAACCCGCTTGTGATGTTACAGCAGCTTACCTGACTGAAACCCGCTTGTGATGTCACAGCAGCATACCTGACTGAAACCCACTTGTGATGTCACAGCAGCATACCTGACTGAAACCCGCTTGCAATAACCCACTTCTGTTGTCCCTATCGTGTACCTGACTGAAACCCACTTGTGATATCAGAGCAGCTTACCTAAAGGTAATCCTCTTGTATTTCTTTAACATCACAAGTGGGTCCCAGGTAAACTCCTATCAAAATCACACTTCTGATGTCACAGCAGCATACCCAGGGATCAAGTCCTTGGAAAAATAGTGTGGGAACTCAAGATATCCACTCAGGGGCTTGTCCTGCAGGACTCCAGCTATTTGGAATGGGGTTCCTGCTGTGGAAAAAGTAAAGGAACTCAGTTCCTGTGCGTTCCTGCAGGACTTTGGCCCTGAGCATACCTCATGTAAATCTACTTCTGACTTGACACAATTATGACTTACAAATGGTGACTCACAAAGGAGCTTACTTGGCATATACAGATGTGAGGTTGTAGCAGCTTATTGGACTGAATAAAACCCTCTTGTACAGCTTGTTACAGACTATAACCAATTTATAATATCACAATAGTTTCCCTGACAGGAACCCACTTGTGATCATAAGATTACCTGACAAAAACACAGTTGTGAGATCTCAGCAGCTTACCTGACTGAAAGCTCTGATATTCGTGTAGTTTACATGAGGGTAGACACAGAGTGTCCCTGTGCAAGAACAGTAGATGTGCTCATTCATGAATTAACCTTTAATTTGTTGGCTGCCGGGTGTGGTAGCCATTTCTTTTCTAAAGAGACCTCACCACTGTAACTGTCCACCAGCAATTGTTAGATATGTGAATGTGTTCTAAGTAGAAACCCCCATTATTTATTTAGGGTAGCAGCGAACATTTTGGATTCACAGCCCAGGCAGCTACACACGCTGCATATATGGTAGTCTATCCCTGGAATGAAAGATTAACATACATTTTAGAGCTTCAGCCATCACTCCAAGAACAGGTAACATGTCAGAAAAGATGTCATCTGTGGAGTTCCTGGTCATAAGCTTAGAACATTAATTTTGTTTTACTTTGTGTTAGTGATCATTGAGGGTTTCGACACTTGAACCTGATATTCCTATAAAGTGATGTAATTTGTAACTTTTGGACACAAATGCAAAATCCTACTTACCATATGCGATTTATAATACTAGTGCCTCATGGGCTGAAGAGTCTTTGGTCCCCCTCAGTTACCAGAGCCACTGTAATAAACCATTGGTACGACATAGAGGATAAACATGTATTTTAAAATAACTAAAATTTTTGTATTTTTGTCTACAGGAAACCGGCCCTACATCTTCTTAACATCCAGAGTTCACCCAGGGGAGACAAATGCTAGCTGGGTAATGAAAGGCACACTGGAGTTTCTCATGGGGAACAGTCCCACTGCACAGAACCTCCGGGAATCCTACATTTTTAAGATTGTTCCTATGCTAAACCCAGATGGTGTTATCAATGGAAAGTAAGTAAGAGGTATAAATTTAGTTACAGTATAGTAAGTTAAACGTGAAAATAAGTAAGGAAATATTGAAGGATCTTTTCTTCCTAGCCATCGGTGTTCTTTAAGTGGAGAAGATCTCAACAGGCAGTGGCAAAACCCCAATGCAGATTTACATCCTACAATATACCACACCAAAGGCCTCCTGCAATATTTAGCATCCATCAAACGTATCCCTCTGGTATGTATCACTTAATAGAAGCTGAAAAAAAGCATTTTGTACATTGATAACAATACAGATGCAAAGCCTCCAATAATGTGTCTGGTGCTAAGAGATGCAATCATTCCTAAGCAGTATATATTATTTCAGATTGCTTTCATTGATTAGTTGACCCTTTATTATGCGAAACCATGTTGATATTGAGTGTTACCCCCTATGGACACAGCCCATTTTGACCTTGAGAACACAGACAATTTAATTTTTGCTCCTCACCTTCAAAAACCCATAACTCTTTTTTTTTTTTTCCATTTACAGACCCATATGAGGGCTTGTTTTTTCCGTGACCAGTTGTACTTTGTATTGACATCACTCATTTTAACCTAAAATGTATGGTAAACCCAAAAAATTACTTTTTGTGTAATTAAATTTAAACAAAAATCATAATTTTGAAAATTTGGGGGGTTTCGTTTTGACGCTGTACACTTTACGGTAAAAATTACATGTTTTCTTTATTCTCTTGGTCAATATGATTAAAATAATACCCATGGTTACATACATTTCTATTATTGTACTGCTTCAAAAAAAAATCTCAAACTTTTTATTTTACAAAATCAGTACGTTTAAAATTGCCCTATTTTGACCACCTCTAACTTTCTTATTTTTACGTATTCAGGGATGTTTGAGGGCTCATTTTTTGCGCCATGATCTGTAGTTTTTTCTAGTACTATGTTTGCATATATTTAACTATTTGATCGCTTTTTATTACGTTTTTTTTTTGCAGTTTGATGTGACAAAAAAGAAGAAATATTTGTCTTTTTTTTAATTTTTTTTTTATTTAACGCTTATGCCGTTCGTCATAGGGGATCATTAACATTATATTTTTATAGTTCAGACATTTACGCACGCGACGATGCCAAAATATTTATTATTTATAGTTTTTTATGCTTTTTGCATAGGGCATAGCACTGATCAGTATTATCAGCAATCTTCTGTTCTGGTCTGCTAGAAGGCAGATCCGTGCAGAAGACCCCGGGAGACAGACAGAGGCAGGTGAGGAGACCTCCGTCTGCCATCTTAGCTGATCTGATCCCCGCAGCAATGCCGCACGCGATCAGATCAGCCATTGTAAGTGATGCACTGCCGCAGATTCTGTGATCTGTATTGATCACTGCAGCTGAGGGGTTAATGACAGACATCAGTGTGATTGCTGACAACCCTTGGGACCCGCCGTGAATGAAGCGTAAATGTACGGTTCTGTGCGCCAAGTAACGCTATGCAGCGCCGTACATTTATGCCAAGTGTCCTTAAGGGGTTAATAGATTTACCAGTTATATTTTGTTCAATTGACCTATCCTGAATTTCACAAGCAAAGACTGTCAAGCCAGTATTCTATAGAATAAACCCCATTCTCTTTTTATGGGGATAGCGGTGCCCCACTGATGAAGGAATGGTTAAAATCCAGGATAAAATAAAGTCTATTTATTTGTGCACATACACTGTAACCGGTTTCAAAGCCAAACCAGCTGCTTCTTCAGTCATAGGGTACACCATAAAAGACACACCTTAAATATTCTTTAAGTTGGTCACAAGACCGGGAATAACATAGATAGAATTAACATAAAATAAATAAAAATGTTACTACAAATGACAAATTCCCCTCCTTATTCACATAGACCCCTCATATTAAGCTATATTATCCTATACTGTAGTACGCTCAATCACTTTAAGCGCCTCTGGAGCCAACGTATTAAATTTTAAAATCCAGTAGGATTCGCTGAAACCTATTGGGGAAATAAATCAGGAATGCTCTACTGTTAAACACTTTTTGTTTCATAAAATTATTGTGAACATTGGCACAGTGTTTATTCATTCTCGAACACACCGTCTGCACAGTGCGTCCAACAGTTATTTTTAACAGGAAATCCTTTCCCCGTGGACGTGGAACAAAGTGTGGTATTACCCAATTCTTAAATCCAAAAACAACAAAAGCAGTGATTTACTTTAACGGAAGGTGCCGGGACAATGGTCAGACATGGGCTTGTTGACCGTTGACCATTAACCCCTTCCCTCTGTCGGCCCCTTTCGAAATGGGAGGCGATCTACTTGAAGACTTGAAGAAGAGTGGAAGAAGACTTTTTAGATTCTGAGCCCTACCTTAAGTTATACCTGGTATTTTAGGGAACTTTTTTTCTGAGAATGGAGTCTAACTGTATCCAGATCCTGCAAAATATTTTTCATCTTTAAACTAAAACTATTGCAATTCGTTATAAAATTGATCTTGTATTAATTTTTATTGTTATTTTGTTTTTTAATATACAGTGTAGATGTGGTGAATTTTCCTGAAATTAAATCTTCCTATTAAGTTTTTAATGTCAGCAAAACTTTTTTCCTTAAATCTATTATATAAAATCTTAGATTATTCATTAAAATGTGAATCATTACTACCACAGTTTTTTTTTATTTGGACTCTTCGATATGGCCCATACAGGTTTCTATAAATCCACTTATGAATGTGGCAAATCGAAGTGTCCAATAAACTTAAATTTTTTTTTAAATGCGTTTTTGTTGAAAATCCCTTTTGCAGGATTATTGGCCAGTATTAAAGTTAGACCCCATTCTTAGAAAAAAAGATCCCTAAAATACCAGGTATAACTTACCTTAGGCTAGAATTCCACTGAGGTTTTTGCACTGCATTTTTTTAGGCGAAAAAACGCCAGAAAAATTGCCACTGTTTTTCCCAGCGTTTTGGCGTTTTTTCTGGCATTTTTACCTTTGTGTGGTATTTTTGGGCCCCTTTGGCATTTTTATCCAAATTTGTTGGGTACCAAAAAAAGGATGCAGTAGGGATGGAAAAAATGTATTTAACAAAATTTTTATTTTTTATAACAAAATTTTTATTTTTTATAACAAAATTTTTATTTTTTAAAACAACATTTTAATTTTTAATAAAGTGCGAGTGTTTCTCTTTTTTTTCTCTATTTTTTAAATTTTTTAGGTAGTACTACTACTCCCTGCTTGGATCAGACTGTTCCATGATAGGAGTAGTAGTTTCTGTACTAATAAACATATTGCCCTGGGTATCACTCCTGACACCCGATGCGATCGTCCATAATATAGCAGAGATGCGGAGCGGCTTTATACATCTCTGCACTATACTCCGGCCAGTAATGTGAATAGAACATCGCTCATTCATATTTTCCGCCCAGAGTGGGGATTGGCTGGATGGTTTCAGCCAATCACAGCTCTCAGAGGGAAATATGAATGAGTGATGTTCTATTCATATCACTGGCCGGTGTGAGGTGGAAACCTCCGTTATACACACTAATATAACTCAGCCCTGGTTGGGAAACACTAGCATTCACACGCATAACAGGAACTAAAACTCCCAGCATGTGTCATTCAGGAGTCCCCCCCCCCCCCCTTTCACACATAGGAATCATCCCCAGTCCGAGATTTATTCCCAAGCCCCTGCAGTCTATAGATCCCCCGTCTGTGCAGTCTATAAATCCCCAGCCTCTGCAGTCTATATATCCCCAGCCCCTGCAGTCTATACATCCCCAGCCCCTGCACTTTGTCATCCTGCCCTTCAGTGAACACAGGCAGAGCAGTGGGAGGGGAGATGAGGGAGATGTGTACATCCTCTCTCCCCTGCTCTGTATTCTTTCTCCCGTGCAGACCTGCATCCTCCAAAGGCAGAGCAGGGAGAGGGGATATGAGGAGGGCATGTACCCCCTCTCTTCCCCTGCTCTGCCTTCGCTCCCCCCCAGCTCTAGCTTCGGAAATCTTCGGAGAGCTGAGGGAAGGAGTGGAGGCATGTCTGTACAGGGCACAAATTTCCATCTCACACCGGCCGGAGTATTATGCAGAGATGCGAGCGCTGTGTAGAGCCTCTCTGCAATAGAAAGGACGATCACAGCGGATGTCAGGAGTGACACCCGCAGTGAACTGTCCTTAACTACAGGTACTACTACTCCCATCATGGAGCACACTCTGCTCCATGCTGGGAGTTGTAGTACCTGCATTAATAGACAGATCGCAGCGAGTGTCACTCCTGACACCCGCTGTGATCCTCCTGTATAATGTATAGATGCGGCCGCTCTTCTATGGTCCCCTGCACTGATGTATATATACACATGTTCCTATTTCCCACAGAGTTGTGATTGCCTGGAACCATTTGGCCAATCACAGCTCTCTGCGGGAAATATGAATAGGTGTATATATACAGGGGACCATAGAAGAGTAGCCGTCCGCATCTATACATTATACAGAAGGCTCGCAACAGAACCTGGGCGATCTGTCAGTATAGCTGCTACTACTCCCATCATGGAACAGTGTGTTCCATGCTGGGAGTAGTAGTACAGTAACCCCCCGACCTACGATGGCCCCGAAATATGATAAAATCGACATACGATGGCCTCTCAGAGGCCATCGCATGTCGATGTCAGCATCGACATACGATGCTTTTATATGTCGGGGCCATCGCATTAACTGCTATCGGACAGCGCAAAATGCTTAAGCTGCTGTCGGATAGCAGTTTAAGCATCCCTGGCAGGTTCGCTTACCTATTCCCGCTGCTCCGGGTCCACTTCGCGATCCTCCGGTGTCTTGCGCATCTTCTCCAGGGTCCAGGCCTCGCTTTCCGGCGTCGTTATTACGTCACTACGCACGCCGCGCCGGCGCAGCAGCATAATAACGTCACCAGAAAGCGAGGCCCGGACCCTGCAGAAGATGCGGAAGAAGCCGGAGGATCGCGAAGAAGACACCGGAGCAGCGGGACAGCATCGGGAGCCCCTGGGACAGCATCGGGAGCGGTGAGGACCTGGTCCGGAGCGACGGGGACAGGTGAGTACAGCTTCCTATACTTTGCATTGCACGGATCCCTCAACATACGATGGATTCGACAAACGATGGGTCGTTTGGAACGAATTACCATCGTATGTTGAGGGACCACTGTACTACCTAAAAAATATATATATAAAAATAAAAAGTCAAAAACACACACACACACACACACACACTACATTTTTATTATTGTCTGATACATTTTTATTGCCCTGCCCGCACACATAAATTGATCCCTGTTTAAAAATGTATAAAGATTTTGTTATAAAAAAGAAAAATTTCATTGAATACAATTTTTTCCATCAATACTGTATCTTTTTTTGTTTATGTATCTACGAAATTTTGATAAAAAAGTTATCTCCATCACTTTGTCTGGATCGCAAAAGTCCAAAAAAGAATAAAAACTGCTGGCAAAAACGCCAAAGTTAAAATCCAACATGGCGTTTTTCTTGGCATTTTTGCTCTCCCATAGACTTCTATGTGGGAAAAACGCCATGATTTCTGTGCAAATAACACCAAACTAGGTTTTGTTGGGCGTTTTGAGAAAACAGCCTCTGAGCCTAAAATTGCTGAAAAACGGCAAAAGGATAAAAAAAAATGCCAAACTGAAAAACTCCAAGTGGATCTGGCATTTTGCAGTTTACTATTGACTTGCAGCTAACATCTGGTTGCAGCGTTTTTTTCGGTGAAAAAAACGCTGTGCGGGAAAATTGGCGTTTTTTTATGGCGTTTTAAAAAAAAAAAATCCTCAGTGGAATTCCAGCCTTAGTGCAAGAAGACTTTTTTTGGATTCTAAACCCTAAGTAGATTGCCTCCCATTTCAGAAGGGGCCGACAGAGGGAAGGGGTTAATGGTCAACAAGTCCATGTCTGACCATTGTCTGGGCACTTTCCGTTGTAAAATAAATCGCTGCCTTTGTTGTTTTTGGATTCAAGAATTGGATAATAACACACTTTGCTTTACGTCCACGCGGAAAGGATTTTCAGTTAAAAAATAACTGTCGGACGCACTGTGCAGACGGTATGTTTGAGAGTGAATAAACACTGTGTCAGTAATCAGAATAATTTTATGAAACAAAGTGTTTCACAGCATATTTGCATGACACACTGCAGCAACAAAGTTTTTTTTCCCACAATATGTTTCAGTGATTGATTAATTGCGAATCCTATTGGATTTTCAAATGCAATATGCTGCCTCCAGAGGGGCTTAACAAAGTGATTGAGCGTACTACAGTATAGGATAATATAGCTTAAAGGGTACCTCTCATCAAATAAACTTTTGATATATTTTAGATTAATGAATGTTGAATAACTTTCCAATAGCATGTTAATGAAGAATATGCTTCTTTCTATTGTATTTTTCCCGATCAGTCCTGTCAGCAAGCATTTCTGACTCATGCTGGAGTCCCAAACACTCAGAGCTGCCAGCCTGCTTTGTTCACAGCCAAACAGGCTGTGAACAAAGCAGGCTGGCAGCTCTGAGTGTTCTCCTTTGTGAACAAAGCAGACTGGCAGCTCGTAGTGTTTAGGACTCCAGCATGAGTCTGAAATGCTTGCTGCCAGGACTGGTAGGGAGACCCCTAGTGGTCATTTCTTCAAAGTGGAAAATTAAATAGAAAGAAGCATATTTTTTAATAACATGCAATTGTAAAGTTATTCTGCATACATTAATCTATAATATATCCAAAGTTTTTTTTGATGAGAGGTACCCTTTAATATGAGGGGGTCTATGTAAATAAGGAGGGGATAGTGCAATATGTCATATTGATCTTAATTGTTTTTATCCTAATTTTATGTTAATTCTACTTATGTCATTTCCGGTATTTTGACAATCTTATTGGATATTTAAGGTGTGTCTTTTATTGTGTACCCTATGCCTGAAGAAGCCGGTCTAGCTTTGAAAAGTGTTACGTTGTACGTGTACAAATGAATAGAATTTATTTTATCCTGGATTTTAACCATTCCTTTATCAATGTTGCTCTGCTATCCCCGAGGAGGAGAAGGTTGTTTATTCTGTTGTAAATGCCAGTGAGTGTGGATTTGGGAAGGTGCAGCAGCCGAAATTTACATCTACCAAGTTTGCTATATCACAAGTTGTGCCGCTTTTAGCACAACTTGAACAGGTAAGTCGCACCTTTCATCATAGTCACGCATGTTGGCCCTGATTTACTATTGTAAACCCGACATGTTCTGTCGGATTGTGCATCAGAATTTGGCGCATTGCGCCACAAATTGTGTATGCGCAAGAATTTGCACCAAAAAATGTATAATCCTGACCAACTCTCCATTTTAGGCTCCTTTCACACTACAGGTATAATCCTGCTTTTTTACTGCTGTTATTTTACAGTAACAGATTAAAAAAAACGGATGCAATAACTGGCAATAACGGATGATAACTGATGAACATCATCCGTTATTTGTAATGTTTTTTTTCTTAAATCAGATTTTTTAGCCCCCTTTTTTTTTTTTTTTTTAGTAAAGCTGTACTGAGCATGCTCAGTACAAAAAACAGATATTGACTGCGCGCGTCCTCTTCCTTCAAAGCGCTCGCTCCCGCCTGTCTGATTGCCAGACGGGAGCGAGCACAGCAGTGATTGAATTTTGACTCGTTGCCAGGCTTCAACGAGTCGGAATTCATTAGTGACGTCACTGCTGAATGCATTCGGCCACTAGGAGGGCGAATTTAAAAGTGATTTTAAACTGTTTTAAAATCACTTTTTTTTTTACTAAACTATATTGGAGATATGTTGTAGTACTTAAGTACTACAACATATCATTTTTTTGTTTTCATGACAGTGCACATTAAAATTTTAACGTGGTTTTCCACCATTTTCTTTTTTTGCCGGACCAAAAATTAGTGCATGCACCGTCTTTTGTGCCGGCAAACTTAACTGACATAAGTAAAAACGGACATAACTCATGCAAAAGGATGTAAAAAAAAAATCCCATTGACATGAATGCCGTTTTCAGGAATTTTTGCCGGGAGTAATAACAGAGGTTTTTTACAGAATGATACCTGTAGTGTGAAAGGGGCCTTACTCAGAAAATCCAAAAAAAGGGCATGACTGCCGGGAAAAGGGGGACATTTTCAAGAAATCCTAACATATGTACTAAAGTTTCCACATGGTGGATTTGAGCTCTGGAAAACACCACAGCTCAGAGCATGTGTAAAAAAAAATGTAATAAAAAAAAAGCTAAATGTAGGAAAGTGCAAAACTTAGGGAAACCTTAGTAAATACCATGGAGAAATAGTTGTAGGGAGTTAAAACCCACAAAGAAAACTATACTCCAGGGCTGCTGTATTGAAACAGATTCACCCAAGGGAGACCTTTTGTGCATTTTTCCTTTCCTAAGCCTGCATTCACACCACGTTCTTGCAATACAGTTCCTGTATCAGGTTTTTGATGAAAAACTGATTCCTCAAAACTGGACTTAACTGTATCAAAACGTGTACAAATTTTAACCCGTATACGATTTGAAAAATGATGTCCGGTTGCATCCGTTTTTTAAGAGAAAAGAAAGTATACGTTTTTAACTTTTCACTCCATTATAAATAAAGTTTCAACTTGTTTGATTGAAATTCCAAGAAAAAAACTTTCAGCGTGCACTGCGCATGTGCAAAGTCAAAAACCGTATGGTGCAAACTGCATGGAAACGTAAACACACATACGGTTCTCTACAGTTCCCAGTGACTCCTATGTTAAAAAAACATGTACGGTTTCAATACGCTTTTTCACCCAGACCGAAGTGGTAGGCTACAGTTTTGGGTACAGGAAAAACCCAGACAAAACCGTACAAGACGCAGAACGGACACAACCGGATACATCGTTTGGCATACGGTTTTCAATGGAGAGTCAGTGCATACGGTTTTCAATACAGTTCCATACGGTTTACCATATATTGAAAACCTATACGGGAACTGTATTGTAAAAACGTGGTGTGAATGCACCCTAAGCCAGTGTTCTAGGACAATTCCAAGTCAAGATTAATTAAAACTTTTTATCACTCTTCTGTGGTGTGAACACTGCCAGATTCTACCTGATATTCTGTGGCCTTCACCTCAATTCCTACACTGCTGATCCACACAGAGCTCACTAGTTCTCAGTCCATTACTAAGGTGCACAATAAACTCACCAAGCAGTGCATCATCCATACAATTTGCTAATCATTTTGTATTTCATCCTCCTGTTTAGTAGGGAATATCACCCTTCTATAATTTAACCCCTTTGGGACGCATGGGTTTTCCAGTTTTTGCACTTTCGTGTTTTCCTCCTAACCTTTTAAAAAATCATAACCCTTTCAATTTTGCAGCTAAAAATCCATATGATGGCTTATTTTTTGCGCCACCAATTCTACTTTGTAATGACATCAGTCATTTTACCCAAATATCTACGGCAAAATGGGGAAAAAAAATAATTGTGCGACAAAATTGAAGAAAAAAATGCCATTTTGTAAATTTTGGGGGCTTCCGTTTCTACACAGTACATTTTATGGTAAAAATGACACCTTATTGTTATTCTGTACGTCCATATGATTAAAATGATACCCTACTTATATAGGTTTGATTTTGTCGTACTTCTTGAAAAAATCATAACTACATGTAGGAAAATTTATAAAATTGTCATCTTCTGACCCCTATAACTTTTTATTTTTCCGCTTATGGGGCTGTATGATGGCTCATTTTTTGCGCCGTGATCTGAAGTTTTTATCTGTACCATTTTTGCATTGATTGGACTTTTTGATCACTTTTTATTTATTTTTTCATGAAATAAAAAGTGACCAAAAATATGCTATTTTGGACTTTGGAATTAATTAATGATATATTTTTATAATTCGGACATTTTCGCACATGGCGATACCATATATGTTTATTTTTATTTCCACAGGTTTTTTTTTCATTGAGAAAAGGGGGGTGATTCAAACTTTTATTCACTTTTTTTTCACTTTTTTTTTGCATTGTTATAGCTCCCATAGGGGGCTATAACACTGCACACACTAATCTTTTACATTGATCAATGGTTTCTCATAGGAAACCATTGATCAATGATTCTGCTTGAATGCTCATGCCTGGATCTCAGACACTGAGCAGTCATCGGACAGCATTGAGGAAGGTAGGGACCCTTCTGCTGTCTTTACAGCTGTTCGGGATGCTGCAATTTCACCGTGGATATCCAGAACAGCACCCTGAGCTAACCGGCATTGCTTTACTTTCACTTTAGAAGCAGCGTTCAACTTTGAATGCCGCGTCTAAAGGGTTAATAGCGAGCGGCACCGCGATCAATGGCGCACGCTATTATCCACGGGTCACGGCCGGCTGTTAGAGGCCGGGCCCGACCCGCTATGACGCGCGGGCCACGGCGTGGCCCTGCGTTATAGACAGGGAGCGGGCTGAGGGCGTATAGGTACCCCCTCCATCCCCAAGGAGTTAAAGGGGAGTGCTAGCTGCCATTTTTGCTATTGCCAAAATATAATTGAGGAGATCCCTTTTCTTTTTCTCTAACCTCTACTGGAAAATGAATTATAGAGCCTAAATCCACTTTCGAAAGATGGGACTGAAAAGCATCTGACAGGCTCCTGTGGACTACACTGACACAATTTCATATCGCTATGTATACAAGACCCAGTGGGAGAGACTTACGAAAACCAGTCTTGGGCAATGATGGACAAATTACTTTTAGTGATCAGTCTTATTGAAGCTGTCATTTTTAGAAGTCCATTTGCTTCTGTAGGAAGGTTCCCCTTTTCCTTGCTTTTCATAGCTCTTTAAACTTTGTGTCTCTATAATTAACATTTCAGTCAATATTCCAATTAACATTACATTTTCTGTGCAGGTTTACTGTGATTACCATGGACATTCCCGCAAGAAAAATGTCTTCATGTACGGCTGCAGTATTAAAGAGACAGTATGGCACACGAATGTCAGTGCTGCCTCATGTGATATTGTAGAAGATAGTGGATACAGGGTAAGTATGACACAAATCTGTTACATTGAATGCAGATGCAAAATCCTGGAATGTTGCAGAATTTTGTAATACCTTTTTTTTAATGAAATAACAGTATTTTGTAGAGAAAGCTTCCGGGATTCCTCCGTTTACATCTCACAAATTTGTAAGATGTAACCTGTGTGTTTCCTTCTTATGAGTTCAGAAATCTTTTGACTTGAAAAAGGGAGGAATCTCGAAAGCTATCTTCCAGGATATGGGATAAGTAGCTGATCGCAGGGGGTGGTGGGGTGCTCGCCAGGATGGGACCCCTGTGCTCTCAGTGAGGAGTGTGTGTCATCTACCGGTAGACTGCACGCGCTTTTGAGCTTCAGACTGTCCTTAAAGAAAATGTGTCAAATGTTTGAAACAGAATTACGTTTGAACTCTCATGATACTTGTTTATGCCTTCTGTTTACAAACAGACTCTTCCAAAAGTCCTTAGCCAGATTGCACCAGCATTTTCCATGAGCAGCTGTAGTTTCGTTGTGGAAAAATCCAAAGAGTCTACTGCTCGCGTCGTTGTGTGGCGAGAACTGGGCGTCCAGAGGAGTTACACAATGGAGAGCACACTGTGCGGCTGTGACCAGGGGAAGTACAAGGTATGGCCATGCTGAATGTACTTTACAACTATAGTGATATTACTACAGTAATATCATGGAATAACGTTTTCATGTGTATACGATTACCCGTGAGGCCAGTCTAGTCTGATGCCACAGCTGGACTCCATTATTCTTTACAGCTTCTGAATATTACCTGCTGTGTCCACAAATCCACAGTCTGCTATAAACTGAAGAATAACCTCTCCATTGTATTCATTATTTACTATCATTAGTATATCATTATTATGATACCATAATGAACTTTCTATTGTGAATATGTTTACAGCAGCCATGTATTTTAAATCTGTATTATTAATACCACATTTATTCTGCTTCTGTTTACATTGCCTGAATGAATACATGGAATTCCATGTGTTTCTGTTTAACCTGCTTACTCTGATTTATTTCTTTCCTTTTTTTCCTTTTTAAATCTCTCCACATTTAAGATCACTGCGTAATTTAATTTTTCCATTGGAGACAAAGGAAATTTGATTTCCCCTTGGGGTGTGAACGGTTTCCTTTTTCTTCCTTATTCATTTTTGTTCCGTATGCAATTCATCTTTCCACATAAATTAACAAATCATGTTTTGTCAGCAACTAAAGATAATTGTCAACTACATGCAGTACTTACCTTAATGTCTTACGGGCTACTCCTCACATGCATATATGTATGTTTACTTCAAAGTCTAATCGATTTCAACATGGTTTCAGTTAGTGTAAATTCAATATACGGTATACAGTGTATATGAACTGATCAGTCATAACATTAAAACCACTTTTCTAATACAGTGAAGATTTCCCAGAACAGCTCTGATGCGTCAAGGCATGGACTCCAAAAGACTGTGCAAGTTGTTATATATGGCACCAAGGCATTAGTGGCAGATTTTTTTTATGTCCTGTGAGTTTTAAGTTGTGACCTCCATGGTCTTTCCATCACATCCCAAAGACGCCTGATCAGATTTAGATCTGGGGAATTTGGAGGCCAAGTCAACACCTTTAAATCTTTGCAGTAATTATTCAGGAATGGTTTCAGTTACATGACAGTGTGCCTGGCCACATTATCCTGCAGAAAGAGTTCTCTACCATAAGAATGTTCCATTGGCATTCAGTACTTAATCTGTAACAATGTCTAGCTAGGCTGTACATATTATTCACATGAATCCCAGAACTCAAGGTTTTCCAGCAGAACATTGCCTAGAGCATCAAACTGCCACCACTAGCTTTATTCCCAAGATTAATGACACCCATTCAGTTGGCCACACAATGTTTAAGAAAATATGATTCTTTAGACCAATTCTAGGTCCATTTCTGATTCTCATGTGCCTTTTTGTAGGTGTTTGCAGGGATGGGCAATGTGCTACAGGGACACTCTGAATGGCCTCTGCCCATTTACCCCTATATATGGCAAGCTTCAATGCACTGTGTATTTTGATACTTTCTATGATAGCCCAACTCCTTTCTATGGTCTTATGTGGGACCAGACCAAACAAGCTTTCCTCCACTCTCAATGCACTTAACTAATTACCATTTAAATGACAATATAAAAACTATAAAATATGAATATCCCTACATGAAGATTTATGGCAGATTAAGTTGCGGTTTTCACCTTGTATGGCTCATGTGTTTTATAATACCATCATGCATACAATTCCCAGCTTTGTTCTGTACTTGGTTGTTGAATTGCTTTCCTATGAAGAAAAAAAAAATGGCATAGTGTTGAATGTGAGCAGTTTGGTAACACAGTTTTCTTGCCTCTAATTTTATCAGTGTTACTGTAGGAAACATTTGACACATCACACAGAGGCCTAAATCCCTTTCTCTATCGGCTCCATTGGGGGACACAGACCGTGGGTGTATGCTGCTGTCTCTATGAGGTGTGACACTATGGTAATAAAAAAAAGTCGGCTCCTCCCAGCAGGATATACCCGCCTTCAGGCCCTGAGGTAATCAGTTTAAGCTTAGTGTCTGAAGGAGGTGGACATGGTCTGGAATTCTCCAGACCAGGTCTTCTGATTTATTGTTTTCCTAGTATAGGGACGTGTTAGTTTTTTCATTGCTTTTTCTTTCATGTTTCCAGGTGGTGACTCAGGGACTCCGGTTCCCTGTTTCCCCATTGCGAGTAACGGGGCACAGACATTGCATATATGCGCTGTTCACCCCCCCCTCGCCAACGGTCAGCGCCTGGGTTGGTACCTCATGGGTCCGGGTCCCACCATTTCTCTGCTCGCCTCGCTCGCGCATAGCAGCTAGGCGTGATGCAGGGACAAAAAGCTGACTGAAGACTTCACAGAAGACTCTATTAAGTAAGTTCTTCATACTGAGGTGAGTACATTTCCCTTTCTCCCTTAGGTGCAAGGACTTGCAACCTCTGGAGACCCTCAGTTTTTGGCCCACCTTTCAGGTTTATGGGGCTGGCTGGTACTGGGGCGAGCAGTGGCATCTTTGGGGGCATGATTTATTTTATTACACTGTGTGTAGGTGTTTTTTCTTCTTACACTGTGTGTGAGTGTGTTTTACTATGCGGCTGTAGCCGCAGCGCCTTATATGCGGCTGACAGCCGCGGCGTTCTTACTGGCCAAGCGCACGGAGCGCCGGCTTACTTTCATTTTCTCCGGCAGCTGCTGCCGGTGTGTATGCCGCCCGCTCATTTCCCCCGTGCGCATATGCTTCTGACATGTGCGCTCAGGACAGAGAGTGGGCGCCATTACTGCTTCGTCCCCGACTTCTACATAGCTCCGCCCCCCAGGGGTCGGAACTCTCTGGAGGCGCTTATTATGCAGTTGTGTGTGTGGATGAATTGGATACTGTCGGGCGCATGAAGCGCCGTCTTACTTTCACTTTCGGCAGCAGACGGCTGCCGGGGGGATGTTTGTTTTGCCCGCTCACTTCCCCGCGGGCGCATATGTGGCTAACATGTGCGCCCGAGGCAAGGAGCGGGAGCCATTACTGGCGTTCTTTTCAGCGGCTGGGGCGCTATAGCTCCGCCCACAGGGCCGCTAGAGCTTACTGGAGGCGCGAATCATCCTCCAACCAGCGCTGTGCGCGCGATCCAGGTGGCGGGGCCAATCGGTCAGTGCCCCTGCTCTGGGAACGCCCCTCTCAGGGGTTAACACTTTACTGTCATAGGGGATGCTATTCTGTTCCTCCCTCTAAACTGACAACTAGACTACTAGTCTTCTATTTTGTCTGTATGACATATTGGTCCACATTTATCATTGTCTTTAGACTGTTTTTTTGTGTCTAAAAAAGGGGCAAAAAAGGCGCAAGCAGAGTTTTTTGCACCTTTTTTTGACCCTTTTTGTTTACACATTTCTGCTGATTTTGAGTTGCAATCCACTGATTTTGGCAATAGACATGAAATGGAAGGGATTTATCATTGCGCCTTTTTGTAAAAAGGAGCAAAAAAAGCACAAAGCCACTGAAAAGTCTCTAAAACTACACCAGCCCAGACATGGTGTAGCTTTTTGGTGTATGTGTAGACAGAAATTTCAGAAAATGGGACCTGCACAAAATTTATCAAATGCTCTTTTACCATTTAATAAATTTGGTGCTCCTACACATTATCAGCACACAAAAAAAAAGGTGTAAAAAAATGCTTCACTTACACTGCAATGATAAATGTGGGCCATTATTCCTAAAATGCCCACTGACTCTGCCTGCTTCTCTGCTCCCCCAGACCCCCTAGCTTGCCTGGATGTTACAGTTCCGGTGGATTCGGCCGCCCCTTCAGCCTGGGTTTTCTTCCTATCCCAGTATATGGCTGACTTGACTCAAGTCCCCCTTGTGGTGGCTGAGGCCTCACGTGACATGGTGTCTACCTTGAAGAGGTCTGCCCTGCGCCGGCCCTCTGGTGGGTCCCGCTCCTCTTTTCCACAAGCCTCACCCTCTCACAAAGCGTACTAGGTGTGTTTTGTCTGACATTTACATTGAGTCTCCGGGTAGACGTGGGCGTCCCTCCGTGGGTCTTGCCTCCCCGTGTCATCTGGTCACAGACGTCGCTCCTCCAGAGGACGTTTCCGGAATCACCGCTCTGCCACGCCAGAGCCGCGTACCCGGTCAGGGTCGCCCCCCTCCAGGGCTGCCTCCATGCGTTCACTTTCTCCTGGTGAACTGGCGGATGAGGCTTCCGAATCTGCATCTGACTCAGAGGACCGCTCGGATATAGTTGAAACGGTGAACTCATTGGTTGCAGCCATAAGAGACTCCTTTCACTTAGAGGACCCAGGATCTTCGGACGTTACTCCTGAAGTATCCTTTCATCGTGCTCAACCAGCACCTCAAGGGTTCAGCTCTCACGCTTAACTTCACATCCTTCTGGAATCTGCATGGAAATATCCGGACAAGAGGTTCACGGGAATGAAGACGGTTCAAGCGCGTTACCAATTTGCCAAGGACCTTGCCTCAAAGGTGGTTTCCCCTCTCTCAATGGTTCCACCAATTTCCCGCCTCTCTAGGCTACTACACTGCCGCTGGCAGATGCAGCTGCCTTCAAGGTTTCGACAGACCAGACGGTGGAGTCCTTAGCAGAGTTTGCCTCGGACACAGCAGGCTCTGGGTCCAAGGCCCTATTGTTGTGGTGCTCACAACTCAGTCAGGGTATCCTGGCGATATTTCCCCCAGAGGATCTATCTTGCTTTGGTTCTCCAATGCTGGGGACTTCTGTGCACAGCTTCCATGCAGTCAGTCCGTTGTGCTGCCTTTGCTGTAGGTCTCCTAGCGGCCCTCTGCCGCCCCATGTGGCTTAGGGCGTGGGATGCGGATGCCGCCTCCAAAAGGTCTCTTACCGAGTTGCCTTTTTACTGGTACCCGTCTCTTTGACAAACGCATTGACAATATTATCTCTGTGGCGAAGGGGGGTTAAAGTTACTTGTTGCCTCAAAATAAGGCTTGCTTTTCTTCCCAGGGGAAGTCCTCTTCCTTTCGGTCCTTTCAGACCTTTGGCCCCTTTGGCAGGCGCCTTCGCGGGACAAGAGGTCTCCCTCGTTCCGGGCGCATTTGTCTTGGAAGTCGGACATCAACCGTTCTGACCAAATCGGGTAACCACAATCCCACTTCCACATGGAGTGCAGCCACCACCCGCAGGTTTTTCTCGGGTGGGAGGTCGTCTCTTACTTTTTCGAGACATCGGGACCACACACATTCAGGAAGTCCCGAACACCCCGGTCTCCTTCTCCGGGAAGCAGTCTCGGGAGGCCCTCTAGTCCCTGCCCAGGGAGTCATTGTCCCCGTTCCTACAGGGGAATATTTTCAGGGTTTTTTATTCCACCTTTTTTGTGGTCTCCCAGGAAGGCGGTTCTCTGTGGCCGATTCTGGGCCTCAAGCATCTCACCGTCATCTTCTCTGCCACTTCCGTGGCATCCAGGGCACAAGAGGAGTTTCTTTCCTCGGTGGACATCAAAGATGCATACCTTCATATTCCTATATTTCCCGGCCATCTGCGGTTCCTCTGCCTTCCGGTTCCGGAGGGGCTTTTTCAATTTGTAGCCCTACCCTTTGGTCTGGTCACTGCTCATCGGGTCTTTACCATGATCCTTACACCAGTGATAGTCCTGTTGCGGTCGTGCGGAGTCTCAGTGATTCCTTACATGGACGACCTTCTCATCAAGGCTCTCATCAGAGTCCAGACTCTAGAGACTGTGGATCTTACTCTCCAGACCCTGAATCGCTTCGGGTGGACGTTCAGCCGAGACGAGTCGGTTCTCTCTCCCACCCAGTCTCTGATCCTCTGGGACTTCACTCCACGGTCTCTGGCCGGATTTGTCTTCCGCCGGACAACCGTCTGACACTCCTATTTGGAGTCCGCTCTCTTCGGGCCAAGGCCCCAGTTTCCATCCGAATTCGTATGGAAGTCTTGGGTCAGATGGTAGCGGTCATGGAGACCGTACCCTTTGCCCAGTTTTCATTACCGTCGCCTTCAAGTGGCGATTCTCTCTCTCTATGGGACAGATCTCCACTGTCTCTCGATCGCAAGGTTGCTCTCCCTCGTCGGATCCGTCAGTCTCTGCTCTGGTGGCTCCGTTCCCCCCTTCTTCTTCAGGGGTGACCATTCCTTCCCTCCACGGGCAGGTAGTCACGACAGATGCCACTCTGTCGGGCTGGGGTGGTATGTTCAGGGATTGGTCGGTTCAGGACCTCTGGTCTCTCCGGAAAGCCCTTCTTCCAATAGACATTCTGGACCTGGAGGCGATTCTTCTTTGTCTTCTTCATTGGGAGTCCCATCTTCTGTCCCGTCCTGTCTGCACCCAGTCGGACAACACCTCGACATTAGTCTGCACAGCGGCGCTCGCAGTTCGGCAGCATGGCCAAGGTGTCAAAGATTCTCCTCAGGACGGAACGTATTTTTCCGGCCTTTTTCGGCGGTTCCTTCCGGGTGTGCTCACTGGGAAGCGGACTTCCTCAGCTGGTCCTCAGCCGACCCCAGCGAGTGGTCTCTACATCCAGTAGTCTTCACGTAGATGTGCGACCTCTGGGGCATTCTAGACGGAGACCTTTCCGTGTCCGGCACAATCGGAAGATTCTTTCATTTGTGTCGAAGTCCCGGGACACCCTGGCTCTAGCCATGGCTGCCATTGGGATTCCTTGGGCGGGGTTTCCCCTGCCCTCTCTGTTTTTCTCTCCTTGCTCTCCTTCCCAGGGTTCTGAGGAAGCTCAAAACAGAGGACGTCCCCGCAATTCTGATAGCTCCAGATTGGCCCCGAAGTAGTCAGGCTCCTGGACGACGCTCCACTGCGCCTTCCACTCCGTTCTCTCAGGGTCCTCTTTGCCACCCCAATTTACAGTCGCTGCATTTGACGGCATGGTGGTTGAGACCGCGGTTTTGAGGGCCCGCAGGTTCTCTTCCCAAGTCATTCACACCATGCTTAGCGCTCGTAAGCCCTCCTCTGCAGAAATTTACCACCGTACTTGGCGGTCTTATTTTCGTTGGTGTGAAGCTCAGGAATTATCCCTTGTAACCTTCTCGGTTCCCCGTCTTCTCTCCTTTTTGCAGTAGGGTTTGGAACTGGGGTTATCTCTCAGTTCCCTTAAAGGTCAGGTTTCGGCCCTTGCAATTCTTTTCCAGCGGCCTCTGGCTTCTAATTCTCCTTATCGGTCACCCTCTCCCCCTTGGGACTTGAATCTGGTTCTGAGTGCCCTCCAGGGTGAACCCTTTGAGCCCCTTAGAGAGGTGTCTCTCCGCCTCCTTTCTTGGAAAGTGGCATTTCTTGTTGCTATCACCTCCATCCGGAGGGTGTCTGAATTGGCAGCTCTCTCCTGCCGTTCTCCGTTTCTGGTGATCCACCAGGACAAGGTTGTTTTCCGGCCAGATCCTTCCTTTTTTCCTAAGGTGGTTTCGGCCTTTCATCTCAATGAGGACATTGTCCTCCCGTCTTTTTGTCCTGCTCCTTCTCATCCTAAGGAGCGCTTACTAAACAAGCTGGATGTGGTTCGGGCTGTTCGGTCTTACCTCTCCATCACTTCTTCGTTTCGTCAGTGGGATTCCTTTTTCGTCCTTACAGAAGGTCGTCGTAAGGGACAATCTGCTTCCAAGGCCACCATTTCTCGGTGGATTCGGTCCGCCATTTCGGAAGCCTATCGCTGTAAGAGGAAGATTCCACCTTTCAGGGTTGTGGCTCATTCTACCCGTTCTTTTGGGGCATCCTGGGCTCTCCAGATTAGAGCCTTGACCTCGCAGATTTGCAAGGCGGCTACCTGGTCGTCTTTGCACACTTTGTCGAGGTTCTACCGAGTTCATACCTTCGCATCCGCTGATGCTAGTCTGGGCCATAAAGTGTTGCAGGCGGCAGTGGAACGGCCGTCTGCCTGACTGCTTATCTGCCCACCCAAGGGACGGCTTTGGTACGTCCCACAGTCTGTGTCCCCCAATGGAGCCAATAGAGAAAAGGAGATTTTTGTTTACTTACCGTAAAATCTCTTTCTCGTAGGAACCATTGGGGGACACAGCTCCCGCCCTTTTTGGGGTTTCCTTTGTTTCTATGTCCGAGGGTGTGTTCAGTTATGTTTTTTCTTCTGGTTCTCGGACAGTTTGCGTTTCCTTTAACCTGTTGATCCTCTCTTATTGCTCTGGAACTTAAACTGATTACCTCAGGGTCTGAAGGCGGGTATATCCTGCTGGGAGGAGCCGACTTTTTTTTTTATTACCATAGTGTCACACCTCCTAGAGACAGCAGCATACACCCACGGTCTGTGTCCCCCAATGGATCCTCCGAGAAAGAGATTTTACGGTAAGTAAACAAAAATCTCCTTTTTACAAAGGAGTAGACCTTTCCAGAGTAAATACCATACAGCATTCATAAAAATAGTCCATTTTATTAAACACTAATAAATCACAGACCATTCCTGAATACATATATAAAATGAGGAAATATGCTATTAAAAAGGTAACAACAGAAAGGGAAATGAAAGGGAGATTTATTAAAAACTGTGCAGAGGAAAAGTTGCCCAGTTGCCTATAGCAACCAATCAGATCTCTTCTTTCATTTTAAACAAAGTCTCTGCAAAATGAAAGAAGCAGTCTGGTTGCTATGGGCAACTGGGCATCTTTTCCTTTGCACAGGTTTTGATAAATCTTCCCCTATGTGTATACACTTATATAAATATCTTACTATTCCCACTCATTAGAATAGCCCAAATGGGAAGTAACCAATTTATTCTAATATTTTTATTGCACAGTTTACATGAAAAAATGGCCAAAAATAGTATATGGGTGCAGGCAGTCTCAGGGACCCCGGTCCTGGTTCCAAAAATGAAGGAAAAAGAAGAAAGCGACGGCAGCACACCGGATTAGCAAACATATAAAGTGGTTTATTCCAGCTAAAAATAGGACAATGTTTCTGTGGTCTAACACCACCTTTCTCAAGTCACAGTGCAAGTGATCAATAACAGTTTAAATAAACATCATCATGTGGTACAATAATTAGCATACATCATACGTGATTACAGTGATACAAAATCTTCAAACAAGAGTGTATCAATAAGGATACTACATGAGTATTGTATTATTATTTTTTTGATTGAAAGAGCTTTATTTTCCGTTCAGTCATTACAAGTCATACAATAAATTACAGTCACACAAAGCATGATAGTACAATACACAGCAAAGGTTCCCTAAGCCATACATCGCACACCATGCTACTCTAACATTCAGCTCAATCCTGCAATAGAAAGGCACAAGAGATCAAACAAAAACCAAATAATACAATCTGTGATCGGGGTAGGGGTGTGGGCGACTATGTGGGGGTAGGGAGGGGGCGGATCACAGGGCCAAACTGTTGGGCTGTATCTTCAGGGAGACATGGGAGAAGGAGAGGGGTCTTCACTCCTCTTCTTCCTCATCAACGGCCGAGCTGTCCAAGATGGAATAGTCTCTAAGCAGGTTCTTGATGAACCTGCGGCAGTCCCGGACGGACATGTTTTCCCTGTTGATCACGAGGCGGTTCCTGGCAAGCCACACTGCGTCCTTAAAACAGTTCATAAGGCGCCAGGCCTCCTGGATGGCCTCCACGTCGTGGGTCCCAGGGAACAGGCCGTAAAGCACCGAATGGTACGATAGGCAGCTCCTGGGCACTGAGTCTCTGAGTTCATGTTCTAGGGCGTCCAACAGACCCTGTGCAAAGGGGCACTGCCAAAACACGTGGAAAGATGTTTCCTCCACGTAGGGGCAACGGGGGCAGTACCGGGTCTTGCACAGGTTGCGGGCATGCATGAATGACCTGAGAGAGAGACCTCCCATGACGGCCATCCACGACAAGTCCTTGTGTCCATTGGTAAGCCGCTTTGAGGCCACATTGTTCCAAACTGTCTCTGAGTATTGTATTATCACTGTAATCATGTATAATGTATGCTAATTATTGTACCACTTGATGTCTATTTAAACTGCTATTGATCACTTGCACTGTGGCTTGAGAAAGGTGGTGTGAGACCACAGAAACGTTGTCCTATTTTTAGCTGGAATAAACCACTATATATTTTTGCTACTCTGGTGTGCTGCAGCCGCTTTCTTCCTTTTTCATATATATCTTCTCCTGTGTTTTTGCGGACATATTCAGGGTGACTATTCATGTGAAATATCCCCTTCTTTTTGTATTCCTCTTTTTATATCCCACAAATATGGCTAACTTTAGCCTAACACACACACACACACACACACATATATATAGATATACATATATAGATATATATATATAGATATAGATCGATCCATAGCAAGGGTGTTCTCTCATGTCAAAATACAAATAGCAACTTTATTTTGACATGAGAGCATAAATTAACTTTTTTTTGCCATATTGGAGTGCTGCACCATTTCTGTGGATGTCTAAATGGACTGAGATAGTCTGGGGTGCTGGCACCATACATTTGTACGGTAGTTAATCTTGTTTCCCTTAGTCTGACAGCAGAACAATAATGGGGTAACTCCGCCCCTGTCAGCTTG
This sequence comes from Hyla sarda, assembly GCF_029499605.1. Classification (NCBI taxonomy): domain Eukaryota; kingdom Metazoa; phylum Chordata; class Amphibia; order Anura; family Hylidae; genus Hyla; species Hyla sarda. The sequence goes on along the minus strand of NC_079189.1, from coordinate 379,513,877 downwards.
CAGGACCTTAGGATAATTTTAATAAAAAAAGAACCTGAGTAACTCGAGCCCTCCCCCCCCCCCCTACAAGGGGATATAAGGCTCACAGTAACCACTCCCCCTGAGTAATTATAACTTATAACAAAGAAACAACATTAAGAGGGAGGGAAGCTTGTGCTGCTGTCAGACTAAGGGAAACAAGATTAACTACTTAAATCTTACCTTTTGTCTGCCAGCAGCACAATGATGGAGATTTACATAGCATAACTCCAGGGTGGGAATATAACATAACAGCATCTGTTGCAGTGTTTGGAAAGTTAGATTGTCACAATATTGATCCTCAAGTCTGGAATTCTTTAAAGAAACTTCAATATGGCTGAACCTCGTTCAGCCCAAGAGGCAGCAACCCTTCAGGTAGAGCGACATTTGTAGATACATGCAGATCCATGTCAGCCGTTAGTCAGAAGAAATTCAATAACAACCATCTGGATATTGTGGGTTATCCTGGATACTACCCAACCAAAGATCTTCCCCACCTCTGGGAGAAGGACTTGAGATCTGGTGCCTCCTTGTTTGTTTATGTAAGACATGGAGACCATATTGTCTGATCTTACCTGCATTGCTCTCCCTAGAAGGAGAGGGGATAATGGATTCAGAGCATAAAAGATTGCTCTGAGTTCTTTGTGCTTGTTGGAAAGGAAAAATTTTCTTCCGAATTCCGGACTCCAGAGACTGTTCTCTCTTGTTGGATGAGCTCTTCATCCGGAGCCTGAAGCATCCATTGTGAGAATCATCTATAGTGGTTTTTCTAAAGACCATCTGGTAAGTCTGCCACCAACTTACTGGTCTTCTTGTGTTTGTGGACAGCACATGAAGGGTCTATATCAGACAATCTTCTGTTTCATCTGTGAAGGATCTCTGACTCAAGCGGGCGAGGATGCAAAACGGCAAAAGAGAAATAGCCTAGAAACCCCAGAGTTCTGAGGAACACTGCGCAAGAGATTCAAAGAAACCAAGACCACTTTAATGTCTTTCCTGGCTGGTGAGAGATGAAGAGTCAAAGACTGAGAGTCTGTTCTGAATCCTAGAGATTGCTGAATGTATTTGGGGTTAAATCTAATTTGTCCAGATTGATAATCCAGCCTAGATCTGAAAGGAGGTAATGTTGACAAAGGTCTGCCAGAGGTCAGGTATAGGATAACTCTTATATACTGTCACCTTACAATCACCACTATAGCAGTAATGATCAGTCAGTGGTCAGGTATGGGATAATTCTTATCTCCAGTCACCTGACTAACACCCGCATAGCAGCAATAACTTTGGCAAATGGGATTGATGTTATGTCAAAGGGAAGTCCTCTGAATTGAAGGTGATGCAGAATTCCTTGAATTCTTACTGCAGTCCGAAGAAAGCTTCTGTGCACTGGCTTTTTCCCATGTCGACTTTAGGAGACCACCAGACCTTTTCAGGCTTTTTAACTTAGCCTTATAAGACTGGTGAAGCCTTCTACCCACATAAAGGCCCTAGGCCCATAGAAGTGGATGGGGCCTCCCACAAACAGCAGTCTGACCCTCGGTCTGCACTAGCTGAATTCATTTTTCAAGTCTTTCCAGAAGGAAATATTATCTTTATTATGAGACAGAAATAGAGTCTTTGACCCAAATATACATGTTCCTAATTGTTGTCTCTTCAGAGATCGGAGGGATAGGTCGGTATGACAGACAAGTTGTGTGTCACTGTCATCAGGCAGCAGATTGTCACTATTTTGCACACTAGGTGTCTTCTTTTAGCAGAGGCTTTGCTCCCAGATCTCTGCAAATCCACAGAGGAAAAAATAGATTCTGAGTCTACAAAAGAAATCCTGAAGAAAAATAAATGGTAAGATGGGAGAATAAAGTCACATTGTACAGCAACAAACACAGTGAAACGAAAATAGTGCAGCTCAGAAACAGACCAGCAGTATCGGTAACAATCAGCTCCAGGAGACTGAGATCCACCCAGCCTCCTTAGGCTCCTTTCACACTATTGAGCATTCATCCGTTATTAAACATCCGTTTTCCGCGTAAAAACGAATGTATAATAACAGATGAAATAACGGGTGCTAACAGCTGAATAATGTCCATCAAAATAACTGGCATATTCATCCTTAAAGGGTAGCTCCCACCATCCTATTTTTTTTTTTTTCTGTCCCTGCCTATCTATCCCTAACCCCCTCCCTGCTTTTAATTTTTATTTTTACTATATTAAAAATGCCTTTTGTCTGCCTGGCAATGTGCTCACTACCAGGCATACTTCCCCAGCAGGCACCATGTCACTGATGCCTGCTGGGGGGGACTTCCGCCCTAAGTTCATCTACACAGCGTGCCTCCAGCTGTTTCACCACTACAACTCCCAGCTTGCCCGGACATCTATTGGCTGTCAGGGCATGCTGGGAGTTGTAGTATTGAAACAGCTGGAGGCACCCTGTGTAGATAAACTGTTAGTTACATGCGGCGCTAGCCTGTCCTATCCGTCTCCCTCCCCCCACGCCATACCCCGTTCCCTCCATCACAAACCCCCCCCCCCTCCATCACAAACCCCCCTCCCGCATACCCCGTTCCCTCATTACACTTACTGCAGAGTCCGGCAGCGGGCGTGCAGGGACAGCGGCGGCGACGAGGCGGCGGCGATGTGCGGGAGGAGTGGCCTCCCAGCCAGTGGCCGGGGAGCCAATGCGTTCGCTCCATGCCTGTCTGATTGACAGGCAGGGAGCCAGCGCAGGCTGAATGAAAAAGGACCGATGCCCGGCCATATTAGTCCTTAAATTCCCAGCCAGGAGCCCTGAATGTCCGGTACTGAGGAGCCATTCAGGGCTCCTGGCAGGATTTTCAAATAGAAGCGCTGCGGGGGGGAAAGATATATAAAATCGCTGGGGGAGGGGGGGGGGGTGTAATAAATCCGGCCCCCACATTGCTCCCCCCCCCCGCAGCGCATATATATATATATATATATATATATATATATATTTCCCCCCCCCCCCGCAGCGCATATATATGTGTCCTCCCACAGCGCTATCATAAGCCCCAGCAGCGCTATGAGTGAAAAGTATTCCACAGCAGCGCATCTGTGCTCTTGTGGTAGTTTTTCTTGTATTTACAAGTCTCTATCTTATCCGCTCTGTCTCTTCTTTCTTCCAAGCTATACACGTTAAGGTCCTTTAACCTTTCCTGGTAAGTTTTATCCTGCAATCCATGTACTAGTTTAGTAGCTCTTCTCTGAACTCTCTCTAGAGTATCTAGATCTTTCTGGAGATACGGCCTTAGGGTGGGGTCTTAGTAGTCCAGTGGTGGCCAGTCTAAATGTGATTTACTGCTCACAAATTTTATTCTGGTGGATATTTAGTAAAAACAGCATTCATTTTCCATTCTAATAATTCATTAGTCTAGATCAGTTTACTCTGCTTCAGTCCTCAAGTCCCCCAACAGTTCATACTTTCAGGATTTCATTCGTTTTTCACAGGAGGGCATCGCCATTAGCATTCTCCCTATGGGATCTGCTCTAATCGTGACCTGTTGGGGGACCTTGAGCCCTAGAGTTAAAGGGGTATACAGATTTGTAAATTTATTCTTTAAAAAAATCTTAATCCTTCCAGTACTTATCAGCTGCTGTGTGCTCCAGAGGAAGTTAAAGGGGTACTCCGGTGAAAACCTTTTTTCTTTTAAATAAACTGGCTCCGGAAAGTTAAACAGATTTGTAAAGTACTTCTATAAAAAAATCTTAATCCTTCCTGTACTTATTAGCTGCTGAATACTACAGAGGAAATTCTTTTCTTTTTGGAATGCTCTCTGATGACATCACGAGCACAGTGCTCTATGCTGACGTTATAATGATAATAAGTCTTTATTTATTTATTTATTTATTGTTGTCCTTAGTGGGATTTGAACCCAAGGCCCCAGCACTGCAAGGCAGCAGTGCTAACCACTAAGCCACCATTCTGCCCTTATCATACATCAGCTATGCACGGTTGCTAAAATGGACAGAGATGTCAGCAGAGAGCACTGTGCTCGTGATGTCATCAGTGTCCCAAAAAGAAAGGAATTTCCTCTGTAGCATTCAGCAGCTAATTAGTTCTGGAAGGATTAAGTAAGGAGGATTAGAAGTAATTTACAAATATGTTTAACTTTCTGGCACCAGTTGATTTAAAAGAAAAAAGGTTTTCACCGGAGTACCCCTTTAAGTTGTTCTTTTCAGTCTAACCACAGTGCTTTCTACTGACACCTCTTTCCATGTCAGGAACTGCCCAGAACAGTAGAGGTTTGCTATGGGGATTTACTCTTACTCTAGACAGTTCCTGACACAGACAAAGGAGGCAGCAGAGAGCACTGTGGTCAGACAGAAAAGAACAACTCAACTTCCTCGGCAGTATACAGCAGCTGATAAGTACTGGAAAGATTAAGATTTTTTAATTGTTTACCACCGGAGTACCCCTTTAAGACTCCCATTTACAAATCTGTTTAACTTTCTGGAGCCAGTTAATTAAAAAAAAAATTTCCACCCGAGTACCCCTTTAAGAAATACTGGTCTAAAAGTCTCCCTATTGAATCAGTTTGTAACAGCACTGTTTAGTAAATAGCCCTCGAATATGTTTTGTCTGCCACTTAGTATCAAGACATGGCCAGCAGGTGACATGCTGAATCTGCTTTTGAAGGAAAAAAATGTGGCCCACTACTAGAATGTGAGGCACTAGCTGCTATGAAGCAGAAAATTATGATTAGAACCAGTGCTAGGGTATGTATTATATAAAGGTGGCCATACATTTTCTTCAAGCTGTTGACCAAATGTTCTTTCGGAACAGCTATCTTTTCTGATCCCACCATATACATTAAGGTTTGGCTCTGTTTAGCAGTTTTCTGAATGCAAAGGAGTTGGGTACTTAAAAATTAACATACCCCATCCTTCTATCCCTGACAACATCCGTCTTTGAATAGTCAGGAGGCCTCCATGCAAAGTAGATGGTTGGCTGGTCCCACCAAAAACAGTGGCTTTAGATATCTTTTCACTAATGTATATGAAGGACTTTACTTGGTATGTACTTATAAGCTTTAAACAAAGTTGTCTCATAGCAGAAAATCCCTCTAATATAATTCCTGCATCTGCAGCTCCCTGAACCAATAGCAAAGCTAACTTTGCTGGGGAGAGGTTCAGCCCACTATGTAGTTCAGATGAATTGTTAAATAATACATGGACAGGTTGGTTCAGGGAGCTGCAAACGCAGGAATTATATTAGATTGTTGTAACTGGGGATCCCAGGCAGCGAAACAAAGCATTCACAGAGAAAATTGGGTTGCCTGAGAGTTTTTTATTTTTTTTTGTTAATGACTGTGCATAAGCTGTCTATTTAAAAGCCCAAAGCCTGTACTCCCCTTTCTGGCTCCTGCGCAGCCTCCACTATTACAGTGCCCAGTCTCCACCACACAACACTTCCTGGTGCTGCAGTAACCCAGTGATTGGCCAATGTCTCATAACGTGAGTGTTTTTATTCTGTAGGTTAATGCGATTAAAATGATACTCAATTTAAATAGTTTTTTATTATTGTACTACTTAAAAAAAGTAAAAAATTGCAAACCTTATTTAACAAAATTTGTATGCATAAAATTGTCTTTTTCTGACCCCTATAACATTTTTAGTTTTCTATGTACAGCAATGTATGAGAGCTAATTTTTTGAGCCATGATTTGTAGTTTTTATCGGTACCCTTTTTGTTTTGATGGGACTTTCTGATCTCTTTTCTGAGATATATAATGGGATTAAAAATCAGTATTTTTAGTGTTTGGTATTTTTTTTATGTTTACGCCGTTTACAGTGCGGGATCATAAACTTTTAGTAGTTTGGTATCGCCGCATGCGTAAATGTCCAAATAGCTCCTCTGAGCTACCGAAGACAGACTTTTACTTTAGATGCCGTGATCAGCACGGATTGTTAACATGAGGTTCCATTTGGTTATAGAGAATTAACACTGAGCATTAAGCAATGTTAGTAACAGTCATGAGCAATGTCATAGTTTTTTTTAGGTACCTCTCTTAATAATGTAAAATGGAAATGGTTATCAGAAGAAGACCCGTCACAAGCCTGCAGCCAGAATGTAGCTTATGTCACTGCCTTGTACTACTGACCTGACTCATCTGCTTCTCTGTACTGTATTGTTCTTCTTTTGCTAAACTACAACATTTAATTCTTTAAATTAGAATATGGTTGCTGCTATTACTTCACTTCTTTACAGCTTTCATTATGTGGGTTTGCATGTAGTTATGGGGTAAATGCAGAACTGGGCTCAGTTTGTACATTTACTGTGCACTAATTTAGAACCTTTTTAGTACAGCATTGGTTGTTTTTTTATTAATTTTTTGAGATTTTATATTACCGTATATACTCGAGTATAAGCCGACCCGAGTATAAGCCGAGACCCCTAATTTCAACCCAAAATCCCAGGAAAAGTTATTGACTCGAGTATAAGCCTAGGGTGGGAAATACCTCATCCCCCCCTGTCATCATCCAGACCCGTCATTAACATCCTCATCATCCCCTTGTCATCATCCCACACATCCCCCCCTTCATCATCCCCTTGTCATCATCCCACACATCCCCTTATCATCCCACACATCCCCCCTTCATCATCCTCTTGTCATCATCCCACACATCCCCCCTTCATCATCCCCTTGTCATCATCCCACACATCCCCTTATCCCACACATCCCCCCTTCATCATCCCCTTGTCATCATCCCACACATCCCCCCTTCATCATCCCCTTGTCATCATCCCACACATCCCCTTATCATCCCACACATCCCCCCTTCATCATCCCCTTGTCATCATCCCACACATCCCCTTATCATCCCACACATCCCCCCTTCATCATCCCCTTGTCATCATCCCACACATCCCCTTATCATCCCACACATCCCCCCTTCATCATCCCCTTGTAATCATCCCACACCCCCCCCCCTTCATCATCCTCTTCTCATCATTCGCCCTCAGTGGTCTTCAACCTGCGGACCTCCAGAGGTTTCAAAACTACAACTCCCAGCAAGCCCGGGCAGCCATCGGCTGTCCGGGCTTGCTGGGAGTTGTAGTTTTGAAACCTCCGGAGGTCCGCAGGTTGAAGACCACTGCGGCCTTCAACATCATCCAGCCCCCTCTCACCCCCTTTAGTTCTGAGTACTCACCTCCGCTCGGCGCTGGTCCGGTCCTGCAGGGCTGTCCGGTAAGGAGGTGGTCCGGTGAGGAGGTGGTCCGGGCTGCTATCTTCACTGGGGGCGCCTCTTCTCCGCGCTTCCGGCCCGGAATAGAGCCGTTGCCTTGACAACGACGCATCTGCGTCGTTGTCAAGGCAACGTGACTATTCTGAGGCCGGGCCCGAAGCGCTTAGAAGAGGCCTCCCCGGTGAAGATAGCAGCCCGGAACCACTATCCCACCGGACGACCTCCTCACCGGACAGCCCTGCAGGACCGGACCAGCGCCGAGCGGAGGTGAGTACTCAGAACTAAAGGGGGTGAGAGGGGGCTGGATGATGTTGAAGGCCGCAGTGGTCTTCAACCTGCGGACCTCCGGAGGTTTCAAAACTACAACTCCCAGCAAGCCCGGACAGCCGATGGCTGCCCTGGCTTGCTGGGAGTTGTAGTTTTGAAACCTCTGGAAGTCCGCAGGTTGAAGACCACTGCGGGTGGGGGAGTTCACTCGAGTATAAGCCGAGGGGGGTGTTTTCAGCACGAAAAATCGTGCTGAAAAACTTGGCTTATACTCGAGTATATACGGTAAATACAACATAAAACATACAAACATGCAAGGAAAGTAGATAAAGATGAAACGCATCTTGGCGACTACTATTAAACATCATTTATTTATTTTTTTTTAAACCCAGGAGAAGGAAGGAGGGGAGTAAGAAACCAAAAGACAAGAAAATAGAAAAGGGGGAAAGGGAAAGAACTATGTCGACCTAAATTCAAGCCACTTTGCCGATATGATGGTGAACTGTGGTAATTGATTACAGGCAGAAGCAATAGAGCGCTCCATGGAATAATTAAGGGGGGTTGTGTTAATAAGCTACTGGAGGTATTGTAGTTCCACACTCTTCCACTTAGAAGCCACTGCTGATTTAACAACTGTAAGAAAATGCACTTCGATTGGCCCCAGGGGAGAGAGTAGCCTATAATTTTACACAAAGTAGAATATGTTCTGTGCCAAAAGGATTAAATCACTTTTCATTCTCACCAGATATGAAGCATCGTGCCCACTTTATTGTTGAAATGCCAACATTTATTAGAATGACTAGGAAACATTTGTGAGAGTCTGTGTGGGGTTAGGTACCATCGGTACAGAATTTTTCTAGCAGTTTCTAAATGAGGCATTATGAGATACCTTAGAACTTAAGCTGAAAGAATGGGTCCATTGCTCATCAGAGAAGGATTTACTGAAATCCTGCTCCCATTTTTTACAACAAACAGGTAAGGCTGGAGTAGGCAGCAGGGAGGGATAGGCCCTGGAAATACCTTTGTATAATAAGCAAGGGTTAGAGAAAAAAGTGCTATATAAGCATTTGGGTCCAGAGGTTGGCAACTGGAGGGATGTAACATAGTGTCTCAATTGTAAATAAATTTTAAAATTCAGTACTAGGAAAAGAAAATTTCTGAGCTATAATTGTAAATGGTAAAAGCCCCCTTGTATCTGAGATATCGGAGTATGTTAGAATGCCATGCTGTTGCCAAATGGAGATATGCCCTTGGGTGTCGCCCGAGCACAGATTCCCAACACAGACTTCTCTAAGTCTCAAAAGAAGTATAGAATCTTGAACAAGGGACAGGGACCAGGTTTGAAATGCAACAATAATAATAGGGCAAAAATTAGGTGAAGTAATATTGGAGCTAACCAGAGGACGGTAGGAAGTGAGTCTGTGGGTACTAAAAAGGATTCTATATTGACCCATAGATTGGAATGGTCATTTATCCACCATGGCTTTAACTGATCTAATAATGAACTTGATAATAACTGAGAAAATCTGGGCAGTTTATGCCGCCTCTGTTACTCAGGAGGCACAGTAATTGTGAGGATATTCTAGCCTTTTTTTATTTTTCCAAATGAACTGCATAAAAAGGTGTTGTAGAGCTTGAATCCTATATTTGGGAACTGAAATGGGTAAGTTCCGGAAATAGTAAAGAACTTTGGACAACAGTATAATTTTAGTAACTGCAATTCGACCAATCCAGTAAGTAGGGAATTTAAAATAATTAGTCATGTTGTGTAGAAGTGAAGTATGTAAAGCAGAGTAGTTAACCGCGCTCACTTTTAACGTGGGTAATGTGAGAGTGATTCCTAGATATGGGATTTGGCCATTTGCCCATTTGTATGGGCACTTTTTGAAGATGTTTTTTAAGGTCAGATGGGATTCCGATGTTTACAATAAAAGATTTAGTGGCGTTAACTTCATAGTAGCTTATATCGCTAAATTTCTGAAGGATTGTGGAAACACTGGCGAGGGACTGGTTAGGTGAGGGATAAAATAATCTAATCGGGAAAAAGTCAGATGCGGTGTTCTTTAGAACCAATTAGTACCCTTGTGAGATCATTAGACGTTTGAATACTCTGGGTGAGTGGCTCCATAGCTAAGGCAAATATTAGCGGGGACAGGGGGCACCCTTGTCTCATGCCATTGGAGATTTGAAACCCCTTAGATAATGTACCGGAGGAATAAACATTCATTGAGGTATTAGTGTACCGAGCCATAACTGCCTTTCCAAAAGTTTCCCCAAGGCCAAACTTAGTAAGTACTTGTGCCAGATACCTCCAGTGCACGCGGTGGAATGCCTTCTCCGCATCCAAAGTAAGGAGCAGAGAAGGCGTTCAATGGCGCTCCAATACTGCTATAATGTCGATAATTCGGCGGGTTCCATGTGAGGTTTGACGCCCACTAACAAATCCCACCTGGTTATTGTTTATTAACAGGGGTAAAACACCTTTAAGTCTATGGGCCAGTAAAGAAATGTTAATCTTGAGGTCTGTGTTTAATAAAGCAATGTGTCTAAAGTTACTTGGAATGTCGGGGTTTACCAGGTTTTGGCAGAGTTACAACTAATGCCCTAAGCATTTCGGGAGGGAAGTTACTTCTAGAAATATTTTCATTGTAACATCTGTGCTCCGGCCAGACACGCTGGCCGTGAGCACTCTCTTGTCATGTCCCTGCATACGAATCCCAGTCCAGCACTCTCCTCCTTGGTCTTCCTGTTCTCGCAGCCCTGGCACGTGTGCCCCTGCCTCCTAGGGAGCGAGCTGAAGCTCTTGCATTTAAAGGGCCAGTACTCATTTAATTAAGTGTTTACACCTGCACCCTGTCTTATCAGCTCCTCCCTTTGTTCCCTGCCGGATCTTTGTTGCCTTGTGCCCTGGTGAAAGCATACTGTGTTCCTGATATCCTTGTTCCGTTACTTGACCCTGCACCTGTGCCACCTGCCCTGACCTACTGCTTCCTTGACCTCGTCTTGCCAGTTTCCTTTTGTGCAACGCCACATCCCAGCAACCTGTGTGGACGAGTCGTGCCAGGGGTAGCAACCTGGGTGCCGCCTGCCGCAGCAAGACCATTCCGCATTGTGACGGGCTTTGGTGAAAACCAGCGGCACCTTAGACTCTGCTCCCTGGCACGGCTCATGTCATCATCCACACAGGCCAGGAGGATCCATCTGCCGTGACCCGTTACATTCATTATATGCCTAAACCAAATATGGTGCTAAAAGAGATCCGTGCAGTTTATAATACGCATTGGATAGCCCATCTGGTCCAGGTGATTTTATGTGATTTTAATTATTTAATAGCTGCATTATTTCGTCAAGGGTCACTTAAGTGGAAAGAGAAGCTAACTGATCCGTGGTTACTCCTGGTAACTGCAGGCTGTCCAGGATATGTCACTGAAGGTCGGCTGTGGTGTAGCTGGGTCATTCTTAAGATTATAAAGCGTATTATAGTAATCCAACAGAAAGTTTGCGGTCTGTAATTTTGTCCCCTTTCTTATTGTATATGTAGTGGATACAGGTTTTAGTCTGTTGGGTTTTTAACTGTTTAGCTAGGAATGTGCCAGGGCGACTCCCATGCCGATAGTGGCTTAATTTATTTCTACGTAGGGCAAGATCAAATTTGTCCACAAAAAATGTCCCTGGAGGTAACAGGGCAAATCATAAATTCAACAACCTTTGAGGGGTTACCCCCTCGCGGGGATTAAACCCTTCACTAGAACCCCCCTTAAAAACAATCTTTATTCTTAACTTGTTAAAATATTACCCCTTCACACTATTGTTAAAATTGTCAGTGGAGGGTATGATGTTAGGGAGCTATAATTACTCCTCTCTTTGTATATGGAGCTTGTAATATATAATTCTCCGTGCCAATCTTCTATTGCTTTGGCGCAGAGTATACCTATGCTCTAAACTATTATTGTCCCTCCACTGTTTAAAACTTACTACCAGTAGTAACTTACTGGTAGTAAGTTTTAAACAGTGGAGGGACAATAATAGTTTAGAGCATAGGTATACTCTGCGCCAAAGCAATAGAAGATTGGCACGGAGAATTATATATTACAAGCTCCATATACAAAGAGAGGAGTAATTATAGCTCCCTAACATCATACCCTCCACTGACAATTTTAACAATAGTGTGAAGGGGTAATATTTTAACAAGTTAAGAATAAAGATTGTTTTTAAGGGGGGTTCAAGATCAAATTTGTGGCTTTGCAGGGAATGCAGCTGGGGTGTAAGTTCTGAAATTTCCTTTTGCCCTTTGGGGATCAAATTTTTATTTATTTAAGCTATGCAAAGCCGCTAATCTCTGCTGAACATCCAAAACTGCCAGTGTGGTGATTTTAAAAAAAAGTGTGAAGCCTGGTTTATAAAGTGGCCACGTATAAAGGTTTTGTGAGCACATCAGAGGGTACTTTCTGACATCTGACCATTATCATTGGTACAGAAATAGGTCCAGAGGTCTTCGGTAGTGGCAGGCATGTAATCAGGGTGGTGAAATACCAACTCATTAATGCGCCAAATTGAATCATAAGAGCGTGGGACTTGTTCTCTAAGAAATAACGTTATGGGGCTGTGATCAGACCATTTTATACCTAATCCAAATATGAAACACTAAAATTTAACTTTTATTATATACCTAAATTAAAGCAAATGAAAATTAAGATCCTATCAGACCAACATATGTTAAAATCAAAGGTCCTGATATATATTCATATTGGCATGATGAAAGCCATAATTGATTTATCAGAAAACCAATTGCTCCCACCAATCAGGAGACTTGCCGTTAATGGTCCGTTATATGGTTACTAAGGAAAAGATGGGGGGGTGGGGGGGGGGGGGAAAGGGCCTAGGGATATATTGGCCTATGGATGGCGGCCTCTACCTACTAGCCCTTTCTACTAGGTCCCTTCACTACCCCTAAACCTAGACGGAGTGATCGCCCTAGAAAGGGCGGCCCCGTACTGGAACCTACCCCTATTGTACTGGCCTTACCCTGTACTATAGACCATAGGGAGGCTCCCTGTCTCACTAGTGGGGGCTATCTATCTCTTAGGATGGGAGAAGGATAGAAATGACCTATTGTCACCACTGTCATAAGGATACCATCTGAGATGGATCTAATTGTAAGGGAAATGACAACAATGGTCCGTTGTCACCCCTATCATAAACTGTCGCTGGTACTATAGATCTTGCTAGGTAAATCTATATATGCGGTTATAGTACAATTGGGTTTTTGTATTGTCTCACCCAGCTACTTGGTATCACATAAATATAACATACATATGATGAAAAAGGATCATAACAGTATAGATAGACTGTAATATATGTTAAAGCGACAGTAGGATCATACACAAGCACATATTGTGGAGACAGAGCAATAGGTGTAACCATGTAACTTATCTGGACCAAAAGTGGAGAAATCGATAATGGGGTGAAACCCCAGCTGTGTCCCGACGCGTTTCTTGCCCTAATCGTCAGGGGACAATAAAGGGTGTAAGATGAAATTAGGACCAGGGTTGTCCAGCATGATGGTCAGTTGGGGATAGGGATAAGATGACCAGTGTTCCCGCTGCCATGTTGGAATATGGTGTCGGCCATACCTATATACCACGTCCCAATCAGTCCTGGCCAATCATTGATCACCGGGCGATAGACTGACTGGGAATACCAGCCAACCAGTGTCTTTCATTCTAACTCCAGACCGCCCTATACCTGTAAGGAGGAAGTCCTTACCTTGTTGGTATGCTCCTCGGCGTTCACGTGTATAAAGCATTTACTTCCGGATATCGGTCATGTGACCGATCTAGGTCACATGACCATAGATGTCGGAAGTAGGTTTGCGCGTGTCATCTAATGTGTTTCATACTCCCGGACTGCGCCGCGCAGGCGCACAGGAGTAATTGTGATAGGTTGATTCCCGCACCTGCGCCTGGCAAAGATTGCCGATGATCCCGCAGTGTCTAAGTGTTGAGACATGCGCATTGAGGCAAAAGTGACACTTAGAAATATTTCCTGCTTGTTTGGAAAAGTGAAAAACAGAGAGAATGTATATACATGGGGTAAACCGATGTAAGTATATTGAATCCTATATAGGATTAAATGCTTTATCTTCAGGATGGTAATTTGCTTCTGTTATAAATAAACCATAAAGCTATGCATATAAGGTCAGATAATGTAATAAAACAAGGGTTTTACCTAATATGACAAATTATGTAGCTGGATACTATATTCCAGGATGATATATAGGACAAATGCACACTCTTGTGCTAATAGTCACTGGCAAGGTTTTCAAACACCAAAACTAATTCTACCCTTGATGTGGAGAAAAAGGCTCATGATACAGCCTATTAATCCCCAGGGGGTACAGTCTAGAGTCATGGAAAGGTAACATCAGTTCTATAAGAAACATGCAAAGGATAACACCTCATTCATCCCCCTAGGGGTGGTCGATTTGAAACAGTGTATCCATCGTGTTTCTTTTTGAAGAAGTCTCCTATCAAAATCCCCACCACGGGGAGAGGGGCGCACAACTTCAATGATGGAGAATTTCAGACATTTGGGATCATTGTTGTGTTTATCCCGTAAATGTCTGGCTATCGGGGTTGGGCGTTGGTGTTTGATATCATTGAGGTGTTCACATATACGCCTCCGAAACTCCCGTATTGTTTTACCAATATAGTCAAGAGGGCAATTACACTGGCAGAGATATACTACACCATGTTATAGCATCTATGTTAGTTGATTCCACAAGTTGCAAGTTAGAGCGTTCTATTAAAAAAAATATCTATTCTGGAATAGATCTTGTAACGTGTAAACCCTCCAGGGGTCATATAGATGATAAGAAGTGAGTGTCTTAACATAAGGAGTTGGCTCTATGGTTAACCAAGCAGTTGTTGAGTCCATAGATGGCCATAAGGCCATATTGAAATCACCCATCATAAGTAATAGTCCCTGTCGGATACCAGTGGTTAATTTCAATATTTTTGTAATATGTTGTCTAGACCAATCAAACAAAGTAATATAGCATAGCGACCCTCTCTGTCCACAATTTTGTTGAAGGGGGAGTGCAATTGTATCTCGGCTCAGGATAGAGACCCCCTCTTTTACGCACTGCTAGTGAGGACACAATTGTAGGTAAGATTTTATCTTGAGTCTGTATAAATCAGCCACGTTTAAGTAGGTTTCTTGAATACAACATATATCCACCTGCTGAGAGCGGATTTCTTTGGTTAATAGGCATCATTTGTATGGTGAGTTTAGGCCATTTACATTAATGGAAAATACTTTGTGTCATATTTGTAAGTAGTAATAGATCTGTATAAGTATTGTGTTGGCGTAAAAGAGGTAGAGGGCTCTACCTGTAAGTCATATATTTATAAGGTCAGATACTGACCGTGATAGCGTCGACCCATTCTTGCAGAGGTTCGTGTCATGAAAACTACCTGGGGTTGGATAGGGGAAAAGATTCAAATACCCGAACACAACAGAAGGTAATCATCAGAGAAAGAAGAAAGAAAGAAAAAACTAATCACATCTAGTCGCCAAAGTAATGCTAAACATTCCTTTTAAATTTTACATAACTAAAAAAATGTTACTCTTATTTGAGCAAAACAACCAAACGAAATATTCTTGGGGTATCTTACTAATGCCCTACAGGGTGTAATTGGGTATTCTCCCAATTCTATCATTATGACTATACCGGCAGGTTAGAATTAAAGTAGTGCAGCCTTTATAGTGAACTAACAACTCAGTTTAGTGTAATCACACATATAAACCTTAAAGGGGTATTCCAGGCCAAAACTTTTTTTTATATATCAACTGGCTCCGGAAAGTTAAACAGATTTGTAAATTACTTCTATTAAAAAATCTTAATCCTTCCAATAGTTATTAGCTTCTGAAGTTGAGTTGCTGTTTTCTGTCTAACTGCTTTCTGATGACTCACGTCCCGGGAGCTGTCCAGCTCCTATGGGGATATTCTCCCATCATGCACAGCTCCCGGGACGTGACATCATCATTGAGCAGTTAGACAGAAAACTTCAGAAGCTAATGACTATTGGAAGGATTAAGATTTTTTTATAGAAGTAATTTACAAATCTGTTTAACTTTCCGGAGCCAGTTGATATATAAAAAAAAGTTTTTGCCTGGAATACCGCTTTAAACCTTATATAAACTTATGTTGGGGGTCAGTCCATTGTTAGTCCACGCCTTACTGAAGCTTTATTTTTTTTCCCCCCTTATGGGAAACTGTAGTCCATTCTGTTGTTACGTATAGCGAGGGAGTCTTTTCTAGATTTAGCTCCCCCTGCTTAATCGGCATCAAACCCTATTAGCAACACAGGTGCATCAGGTCTTGGGGGATAGATGCCACATAATTCTTCCCTTCATATGTGGCGATGATTTTTACTGGGAATCCCCATTTGTAAAGGACACCATGGTCACGGAGAAGGCGAGTCCCATGAGTAAATTCTCTACGCTTACTCATTGTTGCCCCTGACAGATCTGCAAAGATATAGAGGTTCTTAAAATGTTCTGGCTTCTGTAGCGGGTTCCTTGCTGCCTGTAGAATTTTTTCTTTAACATAAAAGAAGTGCATCCTTAAGATAGTGTCACTGGGGAGTGCAGGAGAGAGGTTTTTTTTGCTTTTGGTAGGCGGTGCACTCTGTCCATTGTCATATCTAATGGGGGCAATTGTGGTAGTAAAATATCAAAATATTCTTTAAGAAAAGAACCTGGTTCTTGTTTTACTGACTCTGGGGTACCTCTAATTCTGAGGTTGTTTCTCCTTGAGCAGTCTTCCATGTCGGCAAATTTTTGCTTTTAGATGCTCCACTTCTTCTTTTAAGTGGTCCACAGAGCTAACTACTTTTATTATGGGCTTGTGAATGTTCCTCTAGTCTGTAATCCATCTGGGTAGTACGTGATCCAAACGCCTGTACCTCTTGTTGAATGGTTGATACTGCGGCTTGTAGTACTGATGTAAAGTAAGATTGTATTTCTGTTCGCATTTGTTTCATGGTGCTTTCAGAGACCGGAATTGGTTTAGGGTTATCTTAACATTCTTTAAAGGGTGTCATACTGTATGTAGTATTGGGTGTTCTTGGGTACTGCTGCTTGTTGTATGCTTTTAGGGAGTGAGTTGAACACTAAATTTTGCCTACCTATTGTTCGGGCTGAAGGCCACAGGCACTGACAGGCTAGCTAGAGAGGGAACTTTTATAGTGCCTCTCAGCATAGTTCCCCCATATGCCAGGTTAGTAGGGTTATTGTTAGTTTTGTCCAGTGTTACTGCTATGGGAGTATTAAGGTTTCCCTCATTATGCTTATAGGGGTCCAAGCCTCTAATTATATTTATATTTATTTTACTTCCCCCAATTGTGCTTACCACTTCTATAGTCTTGGTAGGCAGAATAGTTCATTCAGGCCAGAGATCGTGGTTACTGCCTCCTTCTATCTTGCTGTGTCTTAGGGGTTCTATACTTCTGGGAGGTGTCCAGCATAAAGTCGGGTCCCTTCCCCTACTTATCGCCAGTTTCCTCAATCTGCGTGGCTTCCGCACTCCCCCAGCACTGCTGCATTTCTCCTGGCATTGTATCTGGTTGCCATCCAGCATTCTCAGAGTATCCGCTCCCCTCTTTAACTCACTTTCTCCTCTATGGTCACCAGCCGGGCATCAGGAAGTTCCGGTCCTCCGCAATCCTCGATCTCCCGTTCCATCCTGCAGTTCCACTTCTGCCGGCGCCACCTTCACGGACACTGATCCATGCCTAGCGCGTGCCGGATCGGGTGATTCTCTATTCAGAGACGCAGTCCCGCGTCCACTTACACCTCCGCTTCTCTCCGCTGGTGAGTAAAAGCTTGTTACTTTAACTGGACTGCATTTTTTGGACTTACTGCGAGTCATCTTAATCATCAATGGTGTGGTATCTTTCCTCTGAGTGGTTACTTGGTTTCTCTGTCCTGTAGGCCACTTTAGTGTCCAGCAGGTGAAATAACAGGGTTGTCTTCTCACAGGACTGACGCCGCCATGCTCAACTAGTCACCCCCCATTCTCAAATAGAATGGTTGTTAATCTGGATCTTAGCAGATTTGGGGCAGTTGTAGCACACAGAGAACCATTTAAATGGGGTTTCTGTATTCTATGGGTACATGACTTTATTATAAATACATTTAAACTCCTGGGAAGACTTGATGAAGATTTGAGTGCAGGAAATCCAGCTATCAGGTCCCTCTATTGTGCACCATTCAAAGATTGTGGTGTGATGACCAAAAGTTCTAGGGTATGTCAAGTAAACTCTCCTTAGGTCTGTTAAACCCTGTAGGTGCACCCTTGAGATATAGCTTTGTGCTTTCATGTGTCCAAGGTTCATTGTAAATTTTACTTGGTCCATGCCAGTTATTGCTTGCAATGATGCTGCGTTATCAGGGACACTCTTGTTGGTCTTTGGCTATTTGACTATTGAACCCTAACTGCTGGGCCAGTTGGTCCACTGTACATTGTTGCCAAAATACCAACTGTGCCACCTGACACTTCCCTTTAGGATCAACCACACGTGAATGTGTGACCATCTAGTTTTGGTATACTCTTGATACCATGGTTTGGGAATAGCCACCAAGTGCAACTGGCTCCACTCCTCCAGGAGCCAACAATCTGTCAAAGAAACTGTAGTCCCCACATTTAGCCTTTTTCTATGCAGAGAAGAGGTCAACACAGGCAAGCCAGTGACAGTTTTTACAGCTATTACGTTATTGTTCACAAGATATCAGGCACCAGCTGTTCCTAATACAGTGATCATTTAGAAGAGATACACACACTATGGAGACTTACTTCAGTCCAACAATCTCCCTTTTACAAGTTAAGATATATATTTTTTTTTTTTTAACTTTGCTATCTTTTTTAATAAACTGACCACCAGAGGTCCTCCTACAGTCTTTTGTACTAAAATACTTCTGGTATAAAGAGTGGGTTTGTGCAGAATAGATTTTTAAGTGATATTTTTTATGGAGATGTTGACTTAGCTTACTATTTTGTTCAGACAGTCCAGGCATACTCAGGTTCATGTTACACATTATACTGTATAATATAATCTTATATCCTCATGTTCACTAAGTGGTTTTAGATTTGACAGAGACATATTATTCCTTCATAACACATTGATTCCTCCATAACACTCAATGCAGTCATTTGATTGATGCCCTGTCCTTTTCTTCAGACATGAAGTCTCATGAATTAAAACCTACTTGTTTAAAACACCCAGATCAACAACAAGTAATAATGGGACGTGCTGGCTTCATCTGTTTTATTGAAATATCCTTAGGGTGATGTTACTTGTTTAGGTTTTGTGATGCAGTTTTTTTTTTTCCTAAGGGTTTATTCACACATACAGTATCCTGCATATATTTGATGCACAGAATTTGAAGCTGCAGATTTAATGCTGTGTTCAGTAATTTAGTTTACAATGAAATCTGCATTTTCAAATCTGGTGCATTAAATAATGTGCAGGATATACTGTACAAGTAGAGTAGTATTTGTCTAAGGGTGTGTTCCCACATTTAAGATGGGGCTATTGACTCCAAAGCCAAGACTAAATTTAAGAAGTATCTTTTCTTTGTACCTGTCCTCCATTTTTGATACATTCTTGGCTTTGGTTTCAAAAACTGCATGAAAACCCTTTTGGATGTGTTCTCGTATTCTTTTTTTTTTTTTTTTTTTCTTTTTTTATGGCTTCTTTGAAGCCAAAGCCAGAAATGGATTTAGAAAGAGAACAAGTGTTTCCTGAAAACCTGAATGAGAGAAAACTCTTATACGCTCTTAGCTAGTAATCGACTGTGGAAATTGTTGCCACCAACTAAACACAAGTGGAAAAATAGAAAGATGTATGTTTATGCAGCAGGGAGCTGAAAGTAAAGAAAAGTACCGTATTTTTCGCCATATAAGACACTCCGGCATATAAGACGCACCCAATTTTAAAGGATGAAAATCTAGAAAAAACCTGAACCAAATACAATGTAAAGTATAGGACAGTGATCTTCAACCTGCGGACCTCCAGATGTTGCAAAACTACAACTCCCAGCATGCCCGGACAGCCGTTGGCTGTCCGGGCATTCCAGGAGTTGTAGTTTTGCAACATTTGGAGGTCCGCAGGTTGAAGACCACTGGTATAGGATACTCACGTGTCCCCGCCGCTCCGGACCCGTTACCACTCGTCTTCGCTGCCCTGGATATCGCCCTCCATTGCTGTCGCCGCGTCCCCGGGGTGTCCCCGTCGCTCCGGAACGTCTCTGCTGCCCGCTATCCTCGCTCTCCGTTGCCGCGATCACATCGCTATGCACGCTGCTCCTATTGGATGACGGGACAGCATGCGACGACGTGATGACGACGAAGGAGAGCGCCGGCAATGCAGGGGATCCCGGCACGGAGCAGGCACCGAGGAGGCAGGTAAGGTCCCTCCCGGTGTTCTGTAAACTGTTCGGGACGCCGCGGTCCCGAACAGCCCGACTGAGCAGCCGGGTTAGTGTCACTTTCACTTCAGATGTGGAGGTCAGCTTTGATCGCCGCGTCTGAAGGGTTAATACAGGGCATCACCGCGATCGGTGATGTCCTGTATTAGCCGCGGGTCCCGGCCGTTGATGGCCACAGGGACCGCCGCGATAGGACAGGGTTTTAATGTGAATTTGCCGTATAAGACGCACCAACTTTTCCCCCCCAGTTTTGGGGAAGAAAATGTGCGTCTTATACGGCGAAAAATACGGTAATCACTCTGGAGTAAGTATTTGAACAGTATGTGATCTCCTAGGTTTTTTTCCATTTTATTCCATTATCTTGTATATGTCTTCCACTGAATGTGAGACTAAATTGACTTTTATGGCAGCCATGTATGTTTTTCTGCTGCTTTCTTATAGCAGTTAACCCAGTGCAATGAATTGGCTTGTCTGGATTAGAAGACCCATTTTCAGATACTTTATTAAAAATGTGGGGACAAATATCTGTAACTTATGAGGACCCTGCACATTTGGGCATTACAAGAACATTTTCTTGATATGAATAGTGCATACTGCTTTATTTCTTCTTTAGTAGGGCTTCAGGGAATGTAAACCGCTAATAACCAGTTCTCCCACAGATCACAATCCTTCCTTTGCTCTTTTCTATTCATCCAATATATGACGTATTTTTGATCCGACATCTGGTGTCCGATTCCAAAACATTGTATGCAGAGTTTTCTGATCTGGTATGCCCACTTCAGATGCTTAATTTGCCAGATGGTCCATTGGTCTGACACTCTGCCTTGTTTTAGCCTATAGAACAAGTGATGGGACATCAGATGCAAAAGACTCAGCTAGTCTCTTCCAACTTTCCCATCTGGAAAAGGGCTAACTCTTCAAATGTATGTAAATGCTGCTTTACATACCCTCTGGGCCATTTTTCTGGACTGGACCCATTCAGTTTATACTAAACCAAAAGGATTTGCTGCCTTAAAAATCTTAATGATGTTATAAGAAAGTGTTCCAAATGCAATATGTGTGTCCTCCTGCATAAGCAGCCATTGTGAGGTCTGCATCATGTTTTTTTACAAAACCAAAAGGTCTAGCATATGGCAAGAGGTTTAAAATATTACTGCCATAAATGATTAAAGACGATATGATTTAGAAATGGGTCACATGCCCAATCGTATGACTTTATAAACCTTTCCAGGACATTGTGCTCTGGGGATGACCTCAGTTTTTTAATGAGAGCTGATTCTCTGTTTTAAGAGGAGTTTTGCACCATGACATCATACAATTGGCTGGAGGCCTCCTTTAATTATTTTCTGCTTTAGAGTATGCTTTAATTTGGTTGGTAAGCTGTATCCGAGTTGTTAGATCAATCACTAAAGTAATTTATTAACTGTTACCGCTTATCTGTTTTCCATGTAGTTGAAGTGAAACACATTTCTGTTTGCCCTAGGGTTTGCAGATTGGGACAAAGGAGCTCGAAGAGATGGGTGCCAAATTCTGCGTAGGATTACTTCGCTTAAAAAGACTGACCTCTCCCATGGAATTCAGCCTCCCTCCAAGCCTCCTGGATATCGAGAATGATCTGATCGAGTCCAGCTGCAAGGTTGCAAGGTAATGCAATAACTTATTTTTATGGTTGGCTGTCAAAATATTTGACTTTATTCAAGCATAGAATGTTACTTCTGTTGTCATTCTGCAGTGACCTGACATATTTTTTAGATGACAAATTCACATGATGTCCTAGAGCTTTTCACTTCACAAGTCTGATAATAATAATTTTGGCACAAGTTTGCTTAGAATTTAGAGAAATTTACTGAATTGATCTATTTCCAAAAGGTCTTGCTTTGTAACTGGTATCTAAGAAGCGTTTAACTGTTAACCCTTTGAAGACAAAGATATCGTAAAATGTTATGACTAAATTTGCCTTCATGGTGCTCAGTTTGGGCATGAAGGAGATCTCGAGGTACAAAAGGCTTGGAAATGAAATGCTTTAGAAGTGGCCTTTTTAAAGGGATATTCCAGTGTTTTCTAAAACATCACATATTGCTTGGGGAAGGAGGGAGAGGGGA
Source organism: Hyla sarda (assembly GCF_029499605.1). Classification (NCBI taxonomy): domain Eukaryota; kingdom Metazoa; phylum Chordata; class Amphibia; order Anura; family Hylidae; genus Hyla; species Hyla sarda. The sequence continues at coordinate 379,491,799 of NC_079189.1, read as the reverse complement.
ATAGAAAAGGAAAAAACAAACATACTTGCCAAGCTTGGTCCCCGTAGTTTCTGTTTGTCTTCGTCCATTCTATTCTTCCTGCTTCTGGGACATTGTTGTAGCCAGATTCTGCTCTTAATGCTTGTCTTGGAAGAAGAAAGATTTGGGGAACGGAAGGAGAAGGATAGGAGCTGTGGCGGTCCTGGACTGGGGCTATGTAAGTATGCCTTTTTTTTTTCTATTTAACATGTATATGTGTGGACAATACAGAAAAACGAATACCTGGTTGTTAGGATGAGAACTGTAAAAGGGACCAAGGAACATGCGAGAAAAGGAATTAGAAATCACTTGTTGTTTTGGTAGAGGTTTGGTTAACCCCTTAAGGACCGGAGGTTTTTCCGTTTTTGCATTTTCGTTTTTTGCTCCTTGCCTTTAAAAAATCATAACTCTTTCAAATTTACACCTAAAAATCCATATGATGGCTTATTTTTTGCGCCACCAATTCTACTTTGTAATGACGTCAGTCATTTTGCCCAAAAATCTATGGTGAAGCGGGAAAAAAAATCATTGTGCGTCAAAATTCAAAAAAAAAATACGCTGTTTTGTAACTTTTGGGGGCTTCCGTTTCTACGTAGTACATTTTTCGGTAAAAATGACACCTGATATGTATTCTGTAGGTCCATACGATTAAAATGATACCCTACTTATATAGGTTTGATTTTGTCGGACTTCTGGAAAAAATCATAACTACATGCAGGAAAATTAATACGTTTAAAATTGTCATCTTCTGACCCCTATAACTTTTTTATTTTTCCGTGTATGGGGCGGTATGAGGGCTCATTTTTTGCGCCGTGATCTGAAGTTTTTAACGGTACCATTTTTGCATTGATAGGACTTAATGATCACTTTTTATTCATTTTTAAATGATATAAAAAGTGACCAAAAATGCACTATTTTGGACTTTGGAATTTTTTTGCGCGCACGCCATTGACCGAGCGGTTTAATTAATGATATATTTTTATAATTCGGACATTTCCGCACGCGGTGATACCACATATGTTTATTTTTATTTACACTGTTTTTTTTTTTTATTGGAAAAGGGGGGTGATTCAAACTTTTAATAGGGGAGGAGTTAAATGATCTTTATTCACTTTTTTTTTTCACTTTTTTTTTGCAGTGTTATAGGTCCCATAGGGACCTATAACACTGCACACACTGATCTTCTATGTTGATCACTGGTTTCTCATAAGAAACCAGTGATCAACGATTCTGCCGCATGACTGCTCATGCCTGGATCTCAGGCACTTGAGCAGTCATTCGGCGATCGGACAGCGAGGAGGCAGGAAGGGGTCCTCCCGCTGTCCTGTCAGCTGTTCGGGATGCCGCGATTAGCCGCGGCTATCCCGAACAGCCCGACTGAGCTAGCCGGGAACTTTCACTTTCACTTTTAGCCGCGCGGCTCAGCTTTGAGCGCGCGGCTAAAGGGTTAATAGCACGCGGCGCCGCGATCGGCACTGCGCGCTATTAGAGGCGGGTCCCGGCTTCACTATGACGCCGGGCCCGCCATGATATGACGCGGGGTTACTGTGTAACCCCGCGTTATATCAGAAGAGCAGGACCAAGGACGTACCGGTACGTCCTTGGTCCTTAAGGGGTTAAGGTAAGTAGTAACGCTTGTTTTTTTTTTTTTCAATTAGTCTGTCCTTTTTAAAAATGACCGCGTAGAATTCCTTTAAATGTATTCAGATTTTTGTGTGGCATTGCAGCTCAGATCCATTGAAGTGAATGGAGCTGTGACACTGTTGTAGAGAGAAAGCAACTGTGCTTTTCTAATCCTAGATAATTCCTTTAATTTTATTTTCTCATAACACATGTATGAAAATCTTAAACCCTTACACTAATTTTTGATGCTGCATGCCCTTTTTTTTTTTTTTTTTTTTTTTTTTAAGGAGTGAGCGACAATGTAAAGTTTGTGGACATAGTAAAGGTCCTGTAATGTAATTTGTATTGCCTTTTATCTTACCTCAAGTGAGATCCACCATAATAATACATGATACCCAAGTAAATTTATTTATAGCCTAAAACCTGAAACATTTATATGGGCTACTCTAATAGAAGAAAATTAAAAATATCCAATTATCCATTGCATCGTTATATTATAGTGTTCTATGGTTTCACTTTACATGCTGGCCATTTGATGATTCTAAGTAATCTGTGATGGTTACATTGATTCTCAATTGGGCAGAGTATAATTGATAGTGAGTAAGCACCAAACACAGCACTTGAATTATTGATATGTTGCTGATTTTATTTTGTTACTTTAATACTTTCTAAAATGGTGAAATCATTAGACCAGCAGAGATCATTAGTCGTACGGGGAACATTAGTCTTTCTGCAGTGCACTTCCTGTGTATCAAGTTATATTTTCGGGGGCTTTTCAGGACATAGGGAACTTTTTTGCCCTGTCTAAGTCTGATTTTAGTTTAGAATTGTTCTGTATATAGAACAAATGTAACTTCCACAGTGAAGTTAGAAGTACAGTGCCTTGAAAAAGTATTCACCCCCTTGACTTTTTTCGTATTTTGGTACATTGCAGCCTTAAGTTTGATGTTTTATTAATCTGAATTTTATATGATGGATCAGAACACAATAGTTGAATAGGTGAAGTGAAATGAGAAAAAATATAAATTATTGTTTAGAAATAGAAAACAGAAAATTGGCATGTGCGTATTTTTTCACCCCCTTTGTTAGGAAATCCATAAAAAGCTCTGGTGCAACCAATTACATTCAGAAGTCACATAATTAGCGAAATGATGTCCACATGTGTGCTATCTAAGTGTCACATGATCTGTCATTACATATACACACCTTTTTTTTTGAAAGGCCCCAGAGGCTGCAACACCTAAGCCTAAGCAAGAGGCATCGGTAACCAAACACTGCCATGAAGACCAAGGAACTCTCCAAACAAGTAAGGGACAATGTTGTTGAGAAGTAAAAGTCGGGGTTAGGTTATAAAAAAAAATATCCAAATCTTTGATGATCTCCAGGAGCACCATCAAATCTATCATAACCAAATGGAAAGAACATGGCACAACAGCAGAGACTGCAGTATCTGTACACAGGACGACAATAAGCTGTATGTTCCATAGAGTTGGGCTTTATGGCAGATTGGCCAGAAGAAAGCCATTACTTTCGTCTAAAAACAAAAAGGCAGTTTGAGTTTGCAGAAAGGCATGTGGGAGACTCCCAAAATGTATGAAGAAAGGTGCTCTGGTCTGATGAGACTAAAATTGAACTTTTCAGCCACCAAAGAAAAGCTAAGTCTGGTGCAAACCCAATACATCACATCACCTAAAGAGCACCATCCCCACAGTGAAACAAGGTGGTGGCAGCATCATGTTGTGGGGATGTTTTTCAGCAGACTGGACTGGGAAACTGGGCACAGTTGAGGGAAAGATGGATGGTGCTAAATACAGGGATATTCTTGAGCAAAACCTGTACCACTCTGTGCATGATTTAATGCTAGGACGAAGGTTCACCTTCCAACAGGACAATAACTCCAAACACACTGCAAATGCAACACTTGAGTGGTTTAAGGAGAAACATGTAAATGTGTTGGAATGACCTAGTCAAAAGCCCAGGTCTCAATCCAATCCAAAATCTGTGGTCAGACTTAAAGATTGCTCTTCACAAGCACAAACCATCCAACTTGAAGGAGCTGGAGGAGTTTTGCAAGGAGGAACAGGCAAAAATCCCAGTGGTAAGATGTGGCAAGCTCATAGAGACTTATCCAAAGCGACTTGGAGCTTTGATTGCCGCAAAAGGTGGCTCTACAAAGTATTGATTTTAAGGGGGTGAAAAGCTATGCACATTCACTTTTTCAGTTTTTTTGTCCTATTTATAGTTTGCTTCACAATAAATGAAAAAAAAAAGACCTCTTCAAAGTTGTGGGTATGTTCTGTAAATTAAATCATCAAAATCCTCAAACAATCCATGTTAATTCCAGGTTGTGAGGCACCAAAATACTTTTGCTAGGCACTGTAAGTTATTGGTATGTTTATTTATAAAATCATGTACAGGAGTTCCACTACTAAGAACACCTTGCTTATATGATAATATCCAGTGTTAAAGTCTTTAACCTCCCTGGCGGTATGATTCTGTCTGGAAATGTGTACCAAAAGCGGTAAAAAATTTTTTAACTGAATTTCACATCTCCCTCTGCCCATTTCACATCTCCCCCGTCACATTCCCCTCTCCCTTGTCACATCCCCCGTCACATTCTCCCCCCTCCTTGTCACATTCTCCCCCCTCCTTGTCACATTCTCCCCCCTCCTTGTCACATTCTACCCCCCTTGTCACATCCCCCCCCTTGTCACATTCTCCCTCTTCATGTTACATTCCCCTCCACCTGTCACATCCCCCCTTCATGTCACATTCCCCTCCCCCCTGTCACATCCCCCCTTCATGTCACATTCCCCTCCCCCCCTGTCACATCCCCCCCTGTCACATTCCCCCCCCAGTCACATTCCCCCCCCTTGTCACATTCCCCCCCTTGTCACATTCCCCCCCTTGTCACATTCCCCCCCTTGTCACATTCCCCCCCTTGTCACATTCTCCCCCTTGTCACATTCTCCCCCTTGTCACATTCCCCCCCTTGTCACATTCCCCCCCTTGTCACATTCCCCCCCTTGTCACATTCCCCCCCTTGTCACATTCCCCCCCTTGTCACATTCCCCCCCTTGTCACATTCCCCCCCTTGTCACATTCCCCCCCTTGTCACATTCCCCCCCTTGTCACATTCCCCCCTTGTCACATCCCCCCTTCTGTCACATTCTTCCCCCCTTCTCACCTTCTCCTGCAGCAGCATACACTAGGTTTGCCTGCAGATTTCAAACCTAGTGTATTTGCTGCAGAACAAGCCCTTTCCCCTTCAGCCAATCACAGGCTTTACACCACTGCGGCCTGTGATTGGCTGAAAAGTGAAAGGTCCTAGAAGATGAATAGTGAAGAGAGGACACCCCGGACCGCACGGAAGGGAACGGCATCTGCAGGGACCGGGACTAGGTGAGCAAAAGTTTTTTTTATTTTACTACTTCTTCCTTTTACACTTAGCTCAGTGTTTTTCTACCAGGGGGCCTCCAGCTGTTGTGAAACTACTACTCCCAGCATGCCCGGACAGCCTTTGGCTGTTCGGGCATGCGGAGAGTTGTAGTTTTGCAACAGCTGGAGGCCCCCTGGTAGGGAAACACTGACTTTTAGTATTTTTCTTTACCTGCTCTGGCCGGCCCCCGCAACGGGAGCCGACCAGAGCAGATAATCGCATGTTTTCCCCGGGGGGCCGCATCGCTATATCTCATTGCTTTTCCGATATATCGTGCAGCCCGGCCGGTAACTCTGCAATTCTACCCCGAGCGTGACTCGGGTTACCGATCCTGGCAGGGAAAATTAACCCCGAGTCACGCTCGGGATTACCGCTCAGGAGGTTAAAGGGAATCTGCTAGTTTTGCATATTGTGCGGAGCTGTAGACATGGCAGATAACTGAGATAAACCACACGATACCTGTGTTGATGGTTGTTTGTAAAGTTACAAAACTAATGTTTTCCTTCCTAGCTCAAGAGCCATAGAGACCATGCTGAGCTGCAGTATGCACACCACCTCTCCCCCCACCTTTATCTGTCTTGACTGGTATACAGGGTTCAGCGCTTGAAGCAAAGCAGGGAGGGGTGGGGGAGGGAGGAAGCCTGTATTCTGCAGCTCAGCATGCCCTCTATGACACTTAGGCTTTAAAAGGTAAACATGATTTTATAGCTTTGCAAACAGTCATCAGCTAAGAGACCTAAGTGTCCTAATCTGTCTTTGTAGCAGATGTGTCCCTGCAGAATGCTTGATTTGTTTGTGCGTGTTGCTGGTTATTAACCCTTTAGATGCCTCTGTCAAAACTGACTGCAGCATGTAAACAGCCAGCCAGACATTGGTGGTGCAGTAGTTCAGATTTGCTCCTCCCGATTTTGTTGATTCCTTGCCACGACATCCTGGGGCCTCTTCTAGGTTTTCATGGCTTCTGGGACTCTTCTATTGATAAAGCCTGCCTGTGGCACAGCTCTCATAGATCAATGCAGATTATAGGTACTATATTAAAATATAGCATTATTGATCCCACAAAGCAAAGTGTTAACAAAAAAAAAATCTATATCCCAGAAGAAATACACCGATAAAAACTATATATTCGTGTTTCCCCGAAAATAGTACCTACCCCGAAAATAGGCCCTAGCCGGATTATCGGCTATATAAGCCCTACCCCGATAATAAGACCTAGACCAGTGGTCTCCAACCTGTGGACCTCCAGATGTTGCAAATGTTTGCAACATCTGGAGGTCCGCAGGTTGAAGACCACTGACCTAGACAATGCCCGGGCTGCAAATATTAAAAAGCAATCTTTAACTTACCGTCATCCTCCGTTCCCCCGTTGCTAAGAAACCGGCCTCGCTGTCCTCCACTGTTCTCGCTCGCCGGCCGGCTTATTACATGACAGTCGGCTCAGCCTATCATCGGCCGAGGCGGGACATCGCTGCGGCCGGTGATAGGCTGAAGGCTCTGAGACGTCACAACACCAGGAAGCAGCAAGAACAGCGGCGGTACCATGAGGCCGGTGCCTTAGCAACGGGGGAACGGAGGACGAAGGTAAGTTAAAGATTGCTTTTTAATATTTGCAGCCCGGGCACAGGAATAGATGCAGCGCAGCGGCTGATAATTATTTGGCAGGGGGGGGGGGGGGAGAGAAGCTGACCTCGCGGGTGACAAATGATCAGTACCCCGAGATGTGGGGATTGTGGGGTGCAGCGCTGAGCTGATAAACCGGCGGGGGTGGGGGGTTAGGGACGTTGGGGGGCATTTACACCCCCCCCCCCATTATCATCATGTGATATGCGCAGCTCGCGCATATCACATGATGATAATGGGGGGGGGGGGGTAAATACCGTGGAACCGCCATGTTGTTTAATGTGCTTATTGCTTATATACCCTAAAAATTAGCCCTAGTGTGTTTTTTGGGGCTAAAATTTATATAAGACCCGGTCCTATTTTCGGAGAAACACGGTAGATAATGGCACAAAAAAGTGAGACAACACAGCTCCATAGCTTTAAAAAAAAAAAAAAAAGGGGCAAGTAGGAGTCAGAAGTACCGTATTTTACACCGTATGAGACGCACTTTTTCTTTCTGGGGGGGGAAAGTTGGTGCGTCTTATACGGCGAATACCTGCGGCCATCAATGGCTGGGACCCGCCGCTAATACAGGACATCACCGATCGCGGTGATGCCCTGTATTAACCCTTCAAACGCGGCGATCAAAGCTGACTGCCGCATCTGAAGCGAAAATAACACTAACCCGGCTGCTCAGTCGGACTGTTCGGGACCGCTGAGGTGAAATCGCGGCATCCCTAACAGCTTACAGGACACCGGGAGGGACCTTACCTGACTCCTTGGTGTCTTCTCCGTGCCGGGATCCCCTGCACTCTCCTTTGACGTCATCACGCCGTCTCGCACGGCGTCATCCAATAGGAGCGGCGTGCGTAGCGGTGACGTGATGACGGCGACGGAAAGCGTGGATCCCGGGGAAGAAGAAATCCGGAGCGTCGGAGACACCACGGGGACGCGGCGACAGCGATGGAGCGACATCCAGGGCATCGGTGACGCATCCGGAGCGGCGGGGACACGTGAGTATTACCTCCTATACCAGTGGTCTTCAACCTGCGGACCTCCAGATGTTGCAAAACTACAACTCCCAGCATGCCCGTACAGCCAACGGCTGTCCGGGCATGCTGGGAGTTGTAGATTTGCAACATCTGGAGGTCCGCAGGTTGAAGACCACTGTTGGGTTCAGAATCTTAATTTTTTTAGATTTTGCACCTATAAATTGGGTGCGTCTTATACGCCGGTGCGTCCTATAGGGCGAAAAATACGGTAAGCTATTTTAGGCAAGTTTACCAAATTTTTTATAAATTTTATTTTTTTTTATAGTAAATTACTAAAAAAAATTAAATGTACATATTAGGTGTCATTGTAAACTTATTGATCTGAAGAATCAATATAACATGTCAGTTTGACCACACAGTGAACCGCATATAAAAAAATCTGCCAATTTGCATTTTTTTTTTATCTCACAACTAATCACAAAGGACCTAATGCTGGAACTTATTTCCTTTTTTTTCCCTAGTCTTAGTATACCTTGGCACAGTTTGCAACACAAAAACTCGTGTTCACCTCCTGGTTACCTTTCTATAAGAGAGAGCATTTGGCTATGTTCAGACAGTGGAATGTCTCCACTGTCAGCAGAGTGCCGGCAGATTTTTCTGGTGTTAGCACCACTCGGAAATGCGCCATTTTATAGGCAGCAATGCATTTCCGTGCGGACTTTGCAAAAAGAATAGAGACATCAATTTTTTCTGCAGACTCCAGAATCCGGATTCGTGCATTAGAAATATCTGCTGCGGATATTCTGCCATGTGCACAGTGCAGCAGAATCCCATGGAAATCAGTGGGACTCTGCTGCAGCAGAATGTCTGTGCGGAATTCCTTACCGACTTTCCCAGTGTGGGAACATAGCCTAACTGCATGATAAGTGGGTGTCTAGCCCGTAGGATTCCAGCGATCAATAGAAAGACCCATTGAGTAAAACATCTCTTCACTGTTCATCACACTATATTTTCTAAATTTCACGTTTCCTGCACAGACATTGATAACTGGGGACTGTGCTTGCTCATGTCTGTGTAGTTTTCACAGTTCAAATTTTTTGCTTTGCAGCGGAAACTAAACGGCTGAGCCAACCTAGAGCATATGACTGAGAAGGATGATGTGTTATGTGTTCTTAGTCAACTCTTTCCATGTAGCTGTCCAGTGGCATTGACAGCTTGTGGGGTTTTATTATACCCCAAGAAACCAGTGGAAGGTCTGTGATTGTTTCCTCCTTGTCTGTTCTATGTCTCTGACACAGATGTGAATAATATTGATGTTCTGAAAAGAAGCCAGCCATCACTGTGAAATGATAGCATGGAGGGGTGCTTTCGGGAATTGATCACCCCAGCAGCTCTCTGCAGTTTTTAAGAGAGAATGAATTTATGTGAATGCTGTCCCTTTGAAACTCCAGAAGTATAAAACAGCTGCCTTGTTTGTAACTATGCCAATTCCCCATTACGCTTTATGCTGCTAAGTGTTGGATAGCATGCAAATAGAGAGAATAATTAATGCACAGATTGCACTTTTGTCACTCAGCCACACAATTCTGTTTAAAAGGTAGAACCATATTGTAGGTTAAACACACAGCCTAATTCCTGATGAAGTGATTACAACTCGATTTATTATAATGGTTCTCAGATTACTACATTAACAGAGAGCCATTTACAAAAGGAGTGTTGCTTTTCATTTAGAACGGCGCCATTTCCCTTAGCTTAGCAGCCTGCGTAACTAGAGATCAACATTGTACATGTAGATTGGCTTGCATACTACTTTTAACTGGTTGCATTAGAAGTATTTGAGGTTGCATTTGAGGTCTGAAATTTTTTTAAGGTTTAAAATGACTCTATAATATGTTATTTTTCATATTAATGTAATTATTAGTGGATTTGCTACTAAGGTGGAAAGCTAAAAGGGTTGTCCAATGAAATACATGGCTAACATATGCCACCAGCGTCTAACTGGTGTGCGTCTGATCCCTGAGGCCTTACTGATCTGCAACACAGACTTCTATAAATGAAAGTGTACCACAGCAGATTATTCCTTTCTGCATCATGAAAGGTATACCACAGCAGATTATTCCTGCCTGCACAATGAAAAGTGTACCACAGCAGATTATTCCTGTTTGCATCATGAAAAGTGTGCCACTGCAGATTATTTCTGCCTGCACAATGAAAAGTGTACCACAGCAGATTATTCCTGTCTGCATCATGAAAGGTGTACCACAGCAGATTATTTCTGCCTGCACAATGAAAAGTGTACCACAGCAGATTATTTCTGCCTGCACAATGAAAAGTGTACCACAGCAGATTATTCCTGTTTGCATCATGAAAGGTATACCACAGCAGATTATTCCTGTCTGCATCATGAAAGGTGTACCACAGAAGATTATTCCTGCCTGCACAATGAAAAGTGTACCACAGCAGATTATTCCTGTCTGCATCATGAAAGGTATACCACAGCAGATTATTCCTGTCTGCATCATGAAAGGTGTACCACAGCAGATTATTTCTGCCTGCACAATGAAAAGTGTACCACAGCAGATTATTCCTGTCTGCATCATGAAAGGTGTACCACAGCAGATTATTTCTGCCTGCACAATGAAAAGTGTACCACAGCAGATTATTCCTGTCTGCATCATGAAAGGTGTACCACAGCAGATTATTTCTGCCTGCACAATGAAAAGTGTACCACAGCAGATTATTTCTGCCTGCACAATGAAAAGTGTACCACAGCAGATTATTTCTGCCTGCACAATGAAAAGTGTACCACAGCAGATTATTCCTGTTTGCATCATGAAAAGTGTACCACAGAAGATTATTCCTGCCTGCACAATGAAAAGTGTACCACAGCAGATTATTCCTGTCTGCATCATGAAAAGTGTGCCACTGCAGATTATTCTTGCCTGCGCAATGAAAAGTGTACCACAGCAGATTATTCCTGTCTGCATCATGAAAAGTGTGCCACTGCAGATTATTCCTGCCTGCACCATAAACTTGCCACAGCAGATTATACCTGGCTGCACCGTGAAAAGTGTACCACAGCAGATTATACCTGGCGGCACCGTGAAAAGTGTACCACAGCAGATTATACCTGCCTGCATCATGAAAAGTGTACCACAGCAGATTATACCTGCCTGCATCATGAAAAGTGTACCACAGCAGATTATACCTGGCTGCATCATGAAAAGTGTACCACAGCAGATTATACCTGCCTGCATCATGAAAAGTGTACCACAGCAGATTATACCTGCCTGCATCATGAAAAGTGTACCACAGCAGATTATACCTGGCTGCATCATGAAAAGTGTACCACAGCAGATTATACCTGCCTGCACCGTGAAAAGTATACCACAGCAGATTATACCTGCCTGCATCATGAAAAGTGTACCACAGCAGATTATTCCTGTTTGCATCATGAAAAGTGTGCCACTGCAGATTATTCCTGCCTGCACCATAAACTTGCCACAGCAGATTATACCTGGCTGCACCGTGAAAAGTGTACCACAGCAGATTATACCTGCCTGCATCATGAAAAGTGTACCACAGCAGATTATACCTGCCTGCATCATGAAAAGTGTACCACAGCAGATTATACCTGCCTGCATCATGAAAAGTGTACCACAGCAGATTATACCTGCCTGCATCATGAAAAGTGTTCCACAGCAGATTATACCTGGCTGCACCGTGAAAAGTGTACCACAGCAGATTATTCCTGTCTGCATCATGAAAAGTGTGCCACTGCAGATTATTCTTGCCTGCGCAATGAAAAGTGTACCACAGCAGATTATTCCTGTCTGCATCATGAAAAGTGTGCCACTGCAGATTATTCCTGCCTGCACCATAAACTTGCCACAGCAGATTATACCTGGCTGCACCGTGAAAAGTGTACCACAGCAGATTATACCTGGCGGCACCGTGAAAAGTGTACCACAGCAGATTATACCTGCCTGCATCATGAAAAGTGTACCACAGCAGATTATACCTGCCTGCATCATGAAAAGTGTACCACAGCAGATTATACCTGGCTGCATCATGAAAAGTGTACCACAGCAGATTATACCTGCCTGCACCGTGAAAAGTATACCACAGCAGATTATACCTGCCTGCATCATGAAAAGTGTACCACAGCAGATTATTCCTGTTTGCATCATGAAAAGTGTGCCACTGCAGATTATTCCTGCCTGCACCATAAACTTGCCACAGCAGATTATACCTGGCTGCACCGTGAAAAGTGTACCACAGCAGATTATACCTGCCTGCATCATGAAAAGTGTACCACAGCAGATTATACCTGCCTGCATCATGAAAAGTGTACCACAGCAGATTATACCTGTCTGCATCATGAAAAGTGTACCACAGCAGATTATACCTGCCTGCACCGTGAAAAGTATACCACAGCAGATTATACCTGCCTGCATCATGAAAAGTGTACCACAGCAGATTATTCCTGTTTGCATCATGAAAAGTGTGCCACTGCAGATTATTCCTGCCTGCACCATAAACTTGCCACAGCAGATTATACCTGGCTGCACCGTGAAAAGTGTACCACAGCAGATTATACCTGCCTGCATCATGAAAAGTGTACCACAGCAGATTATACCTGCCTGCATCATGAAAAGTGTTCCACAGCAGATTATACCTGCCTGCATCATGAAAAGTGTTCCACAGCAGATTATACCTGCCTGCACCGTGAAAAGTGTACCACAGCAGATTATACCTGCCTGCATCATGAAAAGTGTACCACAGCAGATTATACCTGCCTGCATCATGAAAAGTGTACCACAGCAGATTATACCTGCCTGCATCATGAAAAGTGTACCACAGCAGATTATACCTGCCTGCATCATGAAAAGTGTACCACAGCAGATTATACCTGCCTGCATCATGAAAAGTGTACCACAGCAGATTATACCTGTCTGCATCATGAAAAGTGTACCACAGCAGATTATACCTGTCTGCATCATGAAAAGTGTACCACAGCAGATTATACCTGGCTGCACCATGAAAAGTGTACCACAGCAGATTATACCTGTCTGCACCATGAAAAGCGTGCCACAGCAGATTATACCTGGCTGCACCATGAAAAGCGTGCCACAGCAGATTATACCTGGCTGCACCATGAAAAGCGTGCCACAGCAGATTATACCTGTCTGCATCATGAAAAGTGTACCACAGCAGATTATACCTGTCTGCATCATGAAAAGTGTACCACAGCAGATTATACCTGTCTGCATCATGAAAAGTGTACCACAGCAGATTATACCTGGCTGCACCATGATGAACGTGCCACAGCAGATTATTCCTGTCTGCACCATGATGAACGTGCCACAGCAGATTATACCTGGCTGCACCATGATGAACGTGCCACAGCAGATTATTCCTGTCTGCACCATGATGAACGTGCCACAGCAGATTATACCTGGCTGCACCATGATGAACGTGCCACAGCAGATTATTCCTGTCTGCACCATGATGAACATGCCACAGCAGATTATTCCTGTCTGCACCATGATGAATGTGCCACAGCAGATTATACCTGGCTGCACCATGAAAAGCATGCCACAGCAGATTATACCTGGCTGCACCATGAAAAGCATGCCACAGCAGATTATACCTGGCTGCACCATGAAAAGCATGCCACAGCAGATTATACCTGGCTGCACCATGAAAAGCATGCCACAGCAGATTATACCTGGCTGCACCATGATGAACGTGCCACAGCAGATTATACCTGGCTGCACCATGAAAAGCATGCCACAGCAGATTATACCTGGCTGCACCATGATAAATGTGCCACAGCAGATTATACCTGGCTGCACCATGATGAACGTGCCACAGCAGATTATACCTGGCTGCACCATGAAAAGCATGCCACAGCAGATTATACCTGGCTGCACCATGATAAATGTGCCACAGCAGATTATACCTGGCTGCACCATGATAAATGTGCCACAGCAGATTATACCTGGCTGCACCATGATAAGCGTGCCACAAAAGTTTATTCCTGCCTGCACCGTGAAAAGCATGCCACAGCAGATTATACCTGGCTGCACCATGATAAGCGTGCCACAGAAGATTATTCCTGTTTTCACCATGAAAAGCGTGCCACAGCAGATTATACCTGGCTGCACCACGATAAGCGTGCCACAGAAGATTATACCTGGCTGCACCATGATAAATGTGCCACAGCAGATTATACCTGGCTGCACCATGAAAAGCGTGCCACAGCAGATTATACCTGGCTGCACCATGATAAGCACACCACAGCAGATTATACCTGTCTGCATCATGATAAGCATGCCACAGCAGATTATACCTGGCTGCACCATGATAAGCACACCACAGCAGATTATACCTGGCTGCACCATGATAAGCATGCCACAGCAGATTATACCTGGCTGCACCATGATAAGCACACCACAGCAGATTATACCTGGCTGCACCATGATAAGCATGCCACAGCAGATTATACCTGGCTGCACCATGATAAGCATGCCACAGAAGATTATTCCTGTTTGCACCATGAAAAGCGTGCCACAGCTGATTTCTTCTCTATTTCTATGAAGAGTATCCATACACTTTAGGCAAATAAAACAAACAAATAAAGCAAAATGAGCAAGATATCATACTGCAGTGTGGCCATTAAATACTCAATACAGTCTATCAATTCTAATCAGTTAATTAACAATTAAGAACTCAATTAATATGCACACAATTGCTATTGCCCCCTCCTAAATACCCTATTACATTGCTCAATAAATGTCACCATATGTACCCATACACATCCAAGACCCATATGGTTGTAAACACATATGCTAGATATAAAACACATGCACACCACCCATACACTTTTATGTATCATATACTTTATGTAATTAATACACAAGCATACATAGTGCACCCTTTCTAGTATCATTTGGCATATTGTGGTTCATGTGGGAGATGCCGCTCCTTAAGAACAGGACACATGAGGGAGGAGGGCAGTAGGCAAATGGATATTTAACATTTTAATGGTAACATAGTAGTAGCATAGTACCAAAGCAGAATTAGGCAAAACAACCCACATATTTTCCTCATCTCGGGGGGGGGGGGGGGGGGGGAATTTATTCCTGATCCTAAATGTGTCAGTCAGACTAATCCCTTAGATCATTCACCAATCTTTATCTTTCAAGGGGATGTTATTTTTTTTTAATGTTGTGGGTGTCTAGACATCCAGAACCCCTTTCTCCAAACTTAAAGTGTACCTGTCATAGTGCAAAAAAAAGAAAAAAAGTGATGTATTACTCAGGACCCAATCCTGATCATGTGCATATAATTTTTTTGTGTCTCTGCTCTATATATCTAGAGATATAAGCATTTATCTGCTGGTGAGTTACTTTTTCATTGTGCAGGCTGGAAGGGGCGTGTCAGTCTGTCTCCCTCACAGGAGCAAGCCTGTGCAGTCAGCCAATCAGTACTCTCTACTCTGTAACCCTTTCCTCTCTGGTTTTATGCTGTGTCATGTGTCAGAGGAAGATGCTTGGAGCTTGCCTGCAGTAATCAGAAGACCTTATGGTGAATTCATAACAGGATAAAATGTATAAAAGAATAGATCTTTATAAAATATTCAGAGATAACGTTCTTGTTACCATCTGCGTATACAGTAGTCTACTACTTCACCCCTTAACTGAAATTGTGTATAACAAAATAGCTTTCTGACAACTTCTGCATAGCTGGACTCCATGGAGGGGGTCCTTGGTCTCAGCGATGTATTCCCTGTGAGTTGGAAGATTCTAGGACTATTGCATGTAGAACAGCACAGCAGAATTTCAGTTCGGAACACAATAGAGTCTTTATGAACTAAGTGGGTGTACCAGAAGCTTAGTTATATGGTATATGCAGCATAAGTAGAACTCCTTTTATTAGTGTACTATGGTACTCTTTAGCCAATCTTTTTTGTAGTGTTAGTCTGTAGCAATACATTATGCATAAGAAAGTTCTTGTCAGACTCTGGGAACTTGCTGTATTAGATGAGATCAGCATTATATTGCTCATTTCATTCTACAACAAAGATAACTGTCTCTTAGGTCTTTCATCTTATATAAAAAGCAAACAAACTCTTGGTTTTAATGAATGAATATATTCTATACAACCCTTCAGAGGAGGCTCTTGGTATAACCTTTAATCAGAAAGCAATTTAAGTCAACATTGGCAGAACATCTCCTTGGATAGATGATGGTGGCCCCTTCCCTCCAAAGCATCAATAAAATATATATTCTGTAGTCACAAAGGGAAAAGGCTTCTGCTTTCATTCTTACCTTATTTACATAATATTTAGAGCCAAGTGTTCTACACTAAAGCTTTAATGTACCATGATATTATCGTGTCTACCTGCATAACCTCCTTTTCCTATAAAACTATCTACTAGCCCAGGACTAAAATTATTCAGCCATTGCTCAGATAACAAGTACCAGGAAAGCGAGAAGATGGGGACAGAGTGAGGTTGTAGGTTACGAGTGAGTATCTAGCAATGTGAAATCCAGCAAGGAAAAGACTTGTTGGACCTAGGCTTTGTTGTCTTGGCTAGCCAGGTGGCATCACTTTAAGAGGTGAAAGACATTTCAGATCTGTGCATTTATTTATCAGTTCATAAAAAATTCAATGCTTTACTCAGCAAGGACATTGTGACAAGTTCTAGGATGGCACTTCTATCAAAGTTCTTCTAGACATGGAACTTGCACCTCAACTCTTCACTAGTTACATAGACCTCACTGGTGCTATAAATGCATAGCCAAGAGTATTGGACAGGAAAGTCAGTGAATTTTAGAAATCTTGTCACACTTAAAGGGGTACACCAGTGGAAATTTTTATTTTTTTAAATCAACTGGTGCCAAAAAGTTAGACATATTTGTGAATGACTTCTATTTAAAAATCTTAACCCTTCCAGTATTTCTGAGCTGCTGTATGCAATAGACAGTTCCTGACATGGACAGAGGTGTCAACAGAAAGCACTGTGGTCAGACATCAGCTGATAAATACTGGAAGGCTTAAGATTTTTAACCCCTTAAGGACCAGGCACGTATGAGTACGTCCCTGTGCCCTGGGTCTTAAGGACCAGGCACGTACTCATACGTCCGTGGGAATTTCACATCCCGCCGGGCGGGTTGCGAAACCGGACGCCTGCTGAAATGGTTCAGCAGGCGTCCGAGGCAAACGCCGAGGGGGGTCCTGAGCCCCCCCCCCCCCCCCCCCATATCGGCGATCGCAGAAAATCGCATGTCAATTCAGACATTCGATTTTCTGCTATTACGGGCTGATCGGGTCTCTGGTGACCCGATCACCCGGAAAATGGTGATGATCTGACCTGTCAGTGACAGCCCCGATCATCTTGCAGGGTAGGAGTGAGGTCGCAGTGATGCGATCTCCTCCTATCCCCTACCATTGGTCAGAACTGATTCTGACCAATGGCAGAGCAGGACAGTGGGTTGCCATGGCAACCCCCGTTCTGCCCACCCCTGGATGTCGCGGGGAACATGGGGAGAAGATGGAGGTCGGTACCTGCAGGAGAAGATGCCTGGGAACAGCTGATCGTCGCTGCAGACTGCTGGATCCTGGTTCAGGTAGGGAAGCGACGTGGGGGGTGGGGTTACTGTGGCAACCACTAGGAAGGCCAAACTGCAACTCCCAGTATGCCCAGACAGCCAAAGGCTGTCTGGGCATGCTGGGAGTTGTAGTTTTGCAACATCTAGAGGGCACAGTTTGGGGACCACTGTTACAGTGGTGCCCAAACTGTAGCCCTCCAGATGTTGCCAAACTACAAGTCTCAGCATGCCTAGACTGCCCAGGCATGCTGGGAGTTGTAGTTCTGTAACATCTGTCCCTTCAGATTTAGCAATTTTCATGACATTTTTTAAAATTGCTGCTCTACTTTGAAGCCCTCTAATTTTTTCAAAAAGTAAAAATATGTCCATTTTATGATGCCAACATAAAGTGGACATATTGTGTTTGTGAATAAAAATACAATTTATTTGGAATATCCATTTTCCTTACAAACAGGGAGCTTCAAAGTTAGAAAAATGAAACATTTTCAAAATTTTCATGAAATTTTGTGATTTATCACTAAATAAGGATGCAAGTAACGACGAAAATTTACCACCAAAATAAAGTAGAATATGTCACGAAAAAACAGTCTCAGAATGAGAATATTCTGTAAAAGAGTTTTAGAGATTTTTTTTGATTATTCCACTCTTCTTAAATGGTTAGTAGCCAAATGTTGTCAATGAGTCAGTTACTATTATTCAGAGTGCCCCAGAATTTACAGGCGGTTAGCCTGGTGGTAAAAGCATAAAAACTTGTTTTGATATTGGTTGATTTTCTGATGATACATTTTTAAAGGGGTACTCCGCCCCTAGACATCTTATCCCCTATCCGAAGGATTGCTGGGAACCCCGTCAATCTCTCCTGCAGCACCCCCTGTCATCTGGTGCACGGAGCGAACTTCGCTCTGTGCCTGACATCACGACTCCGCCCCCTTGTCACGTCAATGCAAGTCAATGGGAGGGCGTAGGACGTGACATCACGATTCTCCGGCCCCTGGATCGACAGTCATCAGGCACAGATTGAAGTTTGCTCCGTGTACCAAATGAAGGGGTGCTTCCGTAGAGATTGTGGGGGTTCCCAGCAATCAAGAATCTTATCCCCTATCCTTTGGATATTGGATAAGATGTCTAGGGGCGGAGTACCCCTTTAACCACTTATGGACCAAGGGCGTACAGGTACGCCCTGGTACTTAAGGACCATGGGCGTACCTGTACGCCCATGGAAATTCCAGTCCCCGCCGCTAACCAGGCCCTCGTGCAAACCTCTGGGGGGTCCTGAGACCCCCCCCCCCATATGTCAATACAGACCAGCAATCTGCGACTATTCTGGGTCATTTGGGTCTCCAGTGACCCGAAAAATAAGGGGGTATCGGGGGTTCTGGGGTGTCCAAGGCACCCACGATCCCCTTGAAGGGATAGGAGTGAGGTGGCAGGGGTGCCACCCCTCCTATCCCTGCTATTGGTCGGTCAGAAGTGACCAACCAAAAGTAGATCAGGGGCAGGGGGGTTAAAGTTCGGTTCCCCCGTTCTGCCTCCCCACAGTAGTCTGGGCAAAACAGGGTAACTGTCCTGTGACCGGCGCCGGAGGGTCACTTACCATCGGCGGCAGCGGGCGGAGATGACGTGCGGCTGGCTCCCTGGTGCAGACTACGGAAGCCGGTGAGTTGCCTAGCAACATCTGGAGGACTACAGTTTGGAGACCACTATACAGTGGTCTATAAACTATAGCCCTCCAGATGTTTGAAAACTACAACTCCCAGCATGTTCAGACAACTGTTTGCTGTTTGGGCATTCTGGGATTGGAGATCACTTTGCGGTGGTCTCTAAACTGTGGCCCTTCAGATCTTGCAAAACTACAACTCTCAGCATGCACGAACAGCGAATTGCTGTCTCGGCATGCTGGGAGTTGTAGTTGCGTACCTCCAGCTGTTGCATGCCCTTCGGCGATCATTACATGCTGGGAGTTGTAGTTTTGCAACAGCTGGAGGCACACTGGTTGGAAAATACTGAGTTAGATAACAGAACCCAACTGAAGGTTTTCCAACCAGTATGCCTCCAGCTGTTGCAAAAGTGCAGTTTTAGTTTTGAAACAGCTGGTGGTTTGCCTCCCCCCCCCCTCCTTGCAACGCAAACTCCTAGCAGGAAACTCACCGTAAACCCCCACCTGTGTGAATGTACCATAAAAACACTACACTACACTAACA
Organism: Hyla sarda; assembly: GCF_029499605.1. Lineage (NCBI taxonomy): Eukaryota > Metazoa > Chordata > Amphibia > Anura > Hylidae > Hyla > Hyla sarda. The sequence continues at coordinate 379,472,307 of NC_079189.1, read as the reverse complement.
CAAAATAAAGGGTAAAACACTACATATACACCCCCCCCCCCAAATATAAAAGAAAAAAGGAACGTATGGCAGTGTTTACAAAACGGAGCCTCCAGATGTTGCAAAACAACAACTCACACCATTCCCGGGCAGCCACTGACTGTCCAGGCATGCTGGGAGTTTAGCAACAGCTGGAGGCACCCTGTTTGGGAATCACTGGCTTAGAATACCCCTATGTCCACCCCTATGCAATCCCTAATTTATGCCTCAAATGCGCATTGCGCTTTCTCACTTCGGAGCCCTGTTGTATTTCAAGGAAACTGTTTAGGGCCACATACATTTCTGTACTCGGGAGCAATTGCACTACAAATTTTGGGGGGCTTTTTCTCCTTTTACCCCTTATGAAAAGGAAAATTTGGGGTTTACACCTGCCTGTTAGTGTTAAATAAATAAAAAATGTTACACTAACATGCTGGTGTTGCCCCATACTCCTGAGTACTGAAGTACCCCATATGTTGGCGAAAAATGCTCTGCGGGTGCACAACAAGGCTCAGGAGTGAGAGCGCACTATGTATATTTGAGGCCTAAATTGATGATTTGCACAGGGGTGGCTGATTTTACAGGGGTTCTGACATAAACGCAAAAAAATAAATACCCACGTGCGACCCCATTTTGGAAACTACACCCCTCATGGAATGTAACAAGGGGTATATTGAGCCTGAACACCCCACAGGTGTTTGACGAATTTTCATTAAAGTTGGATGGGAAATTGAGAAAAAAAATGTTTTCACTATAATGCTGGTGTTACCCAAAATTTTGGAAAAAAGCCCCCCAAAATTTGCAGCCCCATTTCTTCTGAGTAAGAACCCCTTATGTGGATGTAAAGTGCTCTGCGGATATACTACAATGCTCAGAAGAGAAGGAGCGCCATTGGGCTTTTGGAGAGAGAATTTGTCCGGAATTGAAGGCCACATGTGTTTACAAAGCCCCCATAGTGCCAGAACAATGGACCCCCACATGTAACACCATTTTGGAAGCTACACCCCTCACGTAATGTAATAAGGGGTACAGTGAGCATTTGCCCGACAGGTGTCTGACAGATTTCTGGAGCAGTGGTCCGTGATAATGAAAAATGTAATTTTTCATTTGCACAGCCCACTGTTCCAAAGATCTGTCAAATGCCAATAGCGTGTAAATGCTCACCCTACCCCTTATTACATTACGTGAGGGGTGTAGTTTCCTAAATCGGGTCACATTTGGGGGGCGGGTCTACTGTTCTGGCACCACGGGGGGCTTTGTAAATGCACATGGCACCTGACTTCCATTCCAAACACTTACATTTCATTTCATTTACACATCCGACTTTAACAAAAAGTCGTCAAACACCTGTGGGGTGTTAAGGCTCACTGTCCAAAATAGTATGCCATGTTTTTTTTAATTTATTTATTTTTTTGCTGTTCTGGCACCACAGGGGCTTTCTAAATGCGACATGTCCCCAAAAAACATTTCAGCAAAATTTTCTTTCCAAAAGCCAAATGTGACTCCTTCTCTTCTGAGCATTGTGGTTCGCCCACAGAGCATTTTACGTCCTAACATGGGGTATTTCCATACTCAAAAGAGATAGGGTTACTAATTTTGGTGGGCATTTTCTCCCATTACCCTTTGTAAAAATTGTAAATTTGTGAAAAAAACTGCACTTTAGTGAAAAAATTATCATTTTCATTTACACAGCCGACTTTAACGAAAAGTCGTCAAACACCTGTGGGAGGTTAAGGCTCACTAGACCCCTTGTTACGTGCCTTAAGGGGGTGTAGTTTCCAAAATAGAAAGCCATGTGGGGTTTTATTGGCTGTTATGGCACCATAACAGCTTCCTAAATGCGCCATGCCCCCCAAAAACTATTTCAGCAAAATTCACTCTCCAAAATCCCATTGTCGCTCCTTCCCTTCTGAGCCCTCTACTGTACCCGCAGAACACTTTACACACACATATGAGGTATTTCCTTACTCAAGAGAAATTGGGTTACAAATTTTGGGGGGCTTTTTCTCCTATTACCCCTTGTAAAAATTCAAAAACTGGGTCTACAAGAACATACGAGTGTAAAAAATGAAGATTTTGAATTTTCTCCTTCACTTTGCTGCTATTCCTGTAAAACACCTAAAGGGTTAACAAACTTTTTGAATGTCATTTTGAATACTGTAGGGGTTGCAATTTCTATAATGGGGTAATTTATGGGATGTTGATAATTGGTAATTTATGGGCCCCTCAAATCCACTTCAAAACTGAACTGGTTCCTGAAAAATTCCGATTTTGAAAATTTCGTGAAAAATTAGAAAATTGCTGCTGAACTTTGAAGCCCTCTGATGTCTTCCAAAAGTAAAAACATGTCAATTTTATGATGAAAATATAAAGTAGACATATTGTATATGTGAATCAATATATAATTTATTTGGAATGTCTGAGAGCTTCAAAGTTAGAAACATGCTAAATTTTAAAATTTTTCATGAAATTTTAGAATTTTTCACCAAGAAATGATGCAAGTATCGACAAAAATTAACCCCTATGTTAAAGTAGAATATGTCACGAAAAAACTGTCTCCGAATCAAATTCATAAGTACAAGCATCCAAGAGTTATTAATGCTTAAACTGACAGTGGTCAAATGTGCAAAAAATGCTCTGGTCCTTAAAGGGGTACTTCGCCCCTAGACATCTTATCCCCTATCCAAAGGATAGGGGATAAGATGTCAGATCGCCACGGTCCTGCTGCTGGGGTGCCCCGGGATCCCGGCTGCGGCACTGCACTATCATTACAGCACAGAGCGAGTTCGCTCTGCACGTAATTACGGGCAATACAGGGGCCGGAGCATCGTTACGTCACGGCTCCGCCCCTCGTGACGTCACGTCCCACCCATAGACTTCATCACGCCCCCTGCCATAGACTTGAATTAAGGGGACGGGCCGTGATGTCACAAGGGGCGGCACCATGACGTCACCCTGCTCCGTCCCCTGTATCGCCCGTCATTACGCACAGAGCGAACTCGCTCTGTGCTGTAATGATAGCACGGTGCCGCAGTGGGGATCCCTGGGCTCCCCAGAAGCGGGACTGCAGCAATCTGACATCTTATCCCCTATCCTTTGGATAGGGGATAAGATGTCTAGGGGCAGAGTACCCCTTTAAGGTGAAAATGGGCTTGGTCCTTAAGGGGTTAACTAGTGCTGTGGCTCCTTCATTCTGAGAATTATGGGGTCTCAGCATCCAGACCCTAAGTCACTGACAACTAGATCCATGAATGTGATCATTTTATTTGTCTTTAACTTGGGCACATGTAGGATAGTTTTAGATTTGTGTTGCACTCTGGAACCATTGTACAGTATGTAAATTAATACATTTTCATTACTGCAGACCAGTTTCTGAAATGTGCTGGCCTGTATGGATTCTGTGTCCATACAGGTAGAGCATAACTAGAGATGATTTAAATATGGTTAGGTTTTTTGTGTGTTCAGGAGAGAGTTATGATCTGCAATAAAAGCAAACATGTGCAAAATGCATTAAAACATAATGTAAAAGAGCTTTTAAACTTACAGTATATTACAGGAGATTAGATGCATTTTGTATATAACTTTACTGCCTACTGAATTTTTCCAGTCTCTTGTGGATGATAAATAACAGAGGTTGTTTTTCCTGAAGCATAACTCGTAAATTCTTATCTATCCTACAAACCCCATAGCAGTGATACATGTCTCACATGCTCGTCCTCAGACCTGGCCATTTCTGTGGCTTTCTGTTAATATATTTGGATTCTTGAAACTCATCTGTGCACAATGTTTTAGATCAATATAATGTGTATTATTTGATTAGGAATAAAATGAAGATGTAGCAGGCTGTAGAAGCTTGTCTGAGATACTTATCCGATGAAATATTTAGAAGCACTTAAAGCTGCTCAGCAAATATGTTTATCTAGCCCCACAGGAGAGCAATGAAACTTGGTGTAGAGAGCTTGTGTCTTTCTTTTCAATGCAAACTCTTTTGTGCCCAGAGGCTTCAAGGAACATCATGGATGTCTTTTTACTAATAACACTTATGTTAGTGCAGTAAAATTCCTTTAATCCGACACTCAAGGGACCCAGCTAGCGCTTGGTTTTCAAACATTCCAGGTTAGACAGCTGACATAGAGCAGTAGAGAAAATATCTTTTAGTTCAGAGGTCATGTATGCAAGCAGCCAAACAAAAAATTTGCAATACAAAAGGAATATCTTCTCCATTTATTGGAACTTTAAAGGGCGCCTGTCAGCAGTTTTAAGCCACAGTGACTGTGAGGGGAATGGAATCTTTGATGTTTTAAAAAAAATAAACATTGTTTATTGTCGTGGCTGCAACCTTTGATAGTGTCCATAGAGCTCACTGTGATTGACAGCTCTTGTGGTCTTCTGACGAAAAAGCTGACAGTTATAGCTGGGAGAAGGGGCCAGGGAAGCCCTCAAAACAGGGAGCTCTGTGCACTGAACAAGAAGAGCCTGAGCACTTCCCAAAGCAGCTGCTGGGATATTAAACTATGGTTTTCAGTCACAAAACCTGCATGATCAAGACATTTTGTATGATTCCACTATGTTTAGAACTGGTGACAGACTTACCAAAGTAGTGGTTACAAAATTTGTCTCTGAAAAAGAACATGCTTACATTTGGGGTTTGCTAGTTTCGAAGGGTACATAGTGGTGACTAGTCTATTAATTCCTCAAGTCCTGCCGAAAGGACAGATTTCGGCAGGACTGGCGGACCAACTGCCCAGTGCTTTTGTCCTTGGGATGATGAGCGTTGTCTCCAAACTCCACTGCCCTCTCCCCATTGATAGCATATGCATGCTTGTTCAAGCCAAGCATTCATGTGCATTGAGTGATCAGGAGAAATAAACACTCACCTGACAACTATCAAACAGCTTTCTTGTGCATTCTAGACATGACTAGGTGCTACATGAGGTACAGTAGATTTCAAATTGGAACATCAAAAGACACAAGTTGACTGCTTATTTGCAGATTATGTAAAAAAGTACAATTGTACTAATTCTTTAGATGAAGGAGAAAGAAGACCTAGCACTCACCATTTCATGAGTGCTCTGTCTTTTTCCTCTTTTATCTAAAGAATTATGTTATAACTTGGTTCATAACATTTAGCACCTCGTAAGCAACTATTAGCAGACAGAGATATCACTTCGTGGTTCAGAGATTTTGCTTGTCCTGCAGTGTCTAGTCCTATTTTCATTTCACTGTGGCACAACTGTACTTCTTACACTTTAAGTAAAAGTGGAAATTGTAAACAGATATACACTATATATCTTTTTTTGTTTCAGTCCGACTACATATGTTTTGGAAGACGATGAGCCTCGTTTCCTAGAAGAAGTGGATTACAGCGCAGAGAGCAATGACGAAGCTGACCCTGATCTCCCAGCTGCAGACTTTGAAACCTCAGCAGTAGAAGATGAAGGATTCTCGGATTCTGAAGTCTCACGAACTTGTTTGAAAAGTGCACAGCGGCAAAAGGAATGTTAACAGAGCCTGGTTTTGGCAATAAAGCATTTAGAATTAGACGAGTTACTCGAGCCAATGAAAACAATATAGCTATTGCTGGCTTGAGAGAACCTTTTGTCGGGTCCTGCTATGGGCATATAAAGTGCAGTCATTTGTTCTTCTGCTTATGTTGCATGTTTTTTGCCCTGCAGGAATCACTTCAGTTGATTTTTCCAACCTTTAATATGTACAGATGGCTGATATACATGAAAAGCCACATTCAGTATTGATGGTTGCACAGTATTTATAGTACTTGATACAGACATATACTCCTAGGTGTCATTTTTCTGCTGATTATTGCACTGTAACATTTCCACTACTTGGAAACTTTGTGAAAAACTCATTGCTCATACTTGTGTTCACAGTTGTGTTCAGTACTAGCTCAATAGCAACACAGCTATCTTTACCTCTGTGTTTCGCATGTCACTTGTGTCAATACGGCCATCTATAGCCCAGTGTGTTTTTGTTGTTGTTTTCTTAGTTTCTTTTCCTTTTTGTTTTTTAGGACATGTGAAAATTCTACCCTAAATTCAGGCACATATCTACAACATCAGGTTTACAAAATGTTTGTCAATGACCTGGAGTTTTTGCTGTACTGTATACTGCTTTTTCTTAAAGGGGCTGTCCTAACTAGACATCACTTTATTAGGGTACATTCACACGGGTGGATCTGTAGCACGTTTTCCGCTGCGAGTTTGAGACGCTGATTCTCTTCAGCTAATCTGAAGATTATGTTGACTGCAACAGGGTCTACTGTGGCTTTTTCACTCTCAAAAACCTGCCGCGACTCCAACCCACAGCTACAAACTCGCTACACATCGACCCAATTGTACCCTTAAACTGAAACAAACTCTACAATCGGCTGATCTTTGCTGTTGTGTCTATTCAAACCACCAGGGAGCAGACTTTATAGCTGGGGGGAATTTCTGTGCAGCCACGCAATTGCATGTCATATTACATGACCCCTATCCAAATAAATAGGTGAACCCTGAAAACATGACAATGTTCAGTCCTCAAACGCTAACCATAGAGTGTGTTTTGGGCATTCTTATAGCAGTGGTACACAACAAGTGGTTTAGGAGCCACATTTAGCTCATGACACCCTGCTGTGTGGCTCACTATAGCAGTCTCATATTGAAAAGGTACATGGCTTCACCCCAGATTCAGACAGTCCTTAATTTAATACCCAAAATTTAGTGGTATGCATTCAATGGCCCAAATTTATAAATCTCCATGAAACTAAACTGTCTGGTTGGTTTTACCCATAATATCCAATCACAGCTCAGCTTTCATATCTTAATGAGTTTTGGTAAAATGAAAGCTGAACTGTGATTGGCTGTTATGGGCAAAACCAGACAGTTTTTGTCTGGACAAATTTGTTTGTTGTTATGACAAACACAGCAGAGTGTAAGATGAAATATTGGTTGGGTTAAAATCTTTTTGTAGCCATCCTTTATCCTATGTGGTTTGTCCATATCTTAAGCTGGTTGTCTTATCTCTTTCCCTTGTTGATATACTCATGCTATAAAGGGAAAACCTATAAAAGATCAGGAAAAAAAAAAAACATCATGGCCAATCCTTTTTTTTTCTCTTGGGAATAAATGGTTCGCAGTTACTACTCATAGATCGTACATTGGCCCAAGTCACACAGGTGTTTCTTCATTCTTAAAATTGAATTGAATGATTTTCCATCTATGCATTTGATTCATTCCTTGAAGTGTAGACAGCAGTTTAACAGAATTGAACAGTATTGCTGTCACTTAGGCTGTTTTCAAGCCCATGCAACACAATTTTCTGTGGCATACATGGTCAGCCTAGAAAAATGGGATGCCAATGTATACCACTGCGTGACCCTGGCGGACCAATTAAATGTGCTGAACGTAGTCTAGAAGTGACTATATTTGGTGTGTACTGCTTTTGTGTGGAACTTAAAATAGATGCTCAACAATACTTTTGAGTCCCAATAAAAAAATGTATAAGCTTGCAGATGTGCCAAAAGTAATCTCTTTTAGACTATGTTCAGCGCATTCAAATTAATTGGTCCAGGAGATGAATGTGGTAAATGCAGGCATCCCCTTCTCCTTGGCCGCCACAGAAACTTTCATCACGTAGGTGTGAACCTAGCCTTATTGATGACTGCTTTGTGTATGTGTGTGTGTGTGTGTGAGCTGAGGAAGGACGTTTCCATGTTGTTCGCTTTTATTTTGATTTTGTTTGTTTTAGGTATGACACAGTCCATATGATGAAAAAAAAAAGAAAAATTATCCTGGACTAGATTTATGAACAAATTTTGGTAGGGCTGTTTTTCATACAAAATATTTTACCTTAATATTTTAGTGACTCACATCTTTGTAGTGGTGCCAGAAGTATCTTTGAATGAAGATACTAAACTGTAAACCCTATCATATTGTTAATACATAGTTAAAAAAAAATGAATAGCACTAAGAGCTACACTGTTTTCGTTACTCCCTTAATGTCAATGGAAATTACGCAAATTGCATAACACAGTGTTTATTTTAACCCCTGACCTTCTCTACCAACTGCAAACAGGCTGGAGGTGGCCAGGCAGCTATATTTTTCCTTCATGGAAAAATCATTGTGGGCAATCCTTCGTTGACCACATGACTTGCTGATAAGACTTTTATTATTGGCTTGTCTGATTTGCTTCTTTTATATTTGTCATGCCGCTATTTTAATGAAAGTTTATTTTTACTATTTTTGCATCAATCTGTAGTGATTTGTGCCTCTCAAGTTTCTTCATCCTCTTCTTTCACTAAAATTTGCCTGGAAGAAACCTGTTAAAAACAGAAGCAGGTATGAAGATCAGTATCTTTCCCTCAATGACTGTATGACTGGGGGGCATGGGGGCGTCAGCACCACTCTTACATTACACAGGAAAAGCCCACCAACTCCACTGGTATGGGAAGAAGCCAAAACTACACTGAACATTTCTGGCTCTATTACTTGTAATGAACATGTTGGATGGATTCTGTTATTTTTTGTGAATAATAGGTATTTTTTATAGCTTGGCATTTCAGGTGTGGATGCAGTTATTTCCAATATCCCAATGCAACCCATCCATGTAATACTCATAGGGTTAAGAAATTACGGGGAGAAGATTTTTTGGGGCCTGACACTTCAAAGCTGCTTTAGCTATGTATGTGCCTGTCTGTGTAATGTTAAAATGCAAGTGTTTTCTTTCATATTAAAGTATTTATTTGCTTAGCAGTAAAAGAAAATCTGGGACTACCATGTTCCATGGATGTATAAACAGCTAAATCAGCTCTACACTATCAGGGCCCAACCCAACAACACACAGCTTCCTGTGAATGTCACATAGCGAGAGTAGGTTCCTATAGTTAGGCTTTACTCTAGCTGGTGTAAGTTTTGCTGCCATGTTTTATTCTTGTAAATGTATACCATTCATAAATACATGCAGGGATTTATATATTACACTATTACAGAACTTCAGGTATAAAGTGCTAAATAAGTTATGATTACGATCACCGAAGTTTCAAATATTTAATATTTGGGGAAACTAAGTTTTAGTTTTGCCTGCAATTTTTCTTACATAAACAATGTCAAAAACCTGTATTTAATTGTATTTTATTGTTTAAGATGTGTGTGTTCTAGTCTATTGTAAAGAATATATATATTCTTATTTATTCACAACAGGGACTGGGAATCTATGTACCTTCTGAATAATTAAGTTTGGGATTTTCCAATGTGCCAGCTACTCGGTACAGATTTACTTTAAAATATAGTGAAAAGTGAATTGGGTTTTGTGCTCTGGTAAGGACAGAAGTGATAGATCATATCTTCATAATGCAAGATGTACGAAAATGTGTTGAACGTACAAACTGCAAATTATTGAGCCTTTTGACCCAAGAAAGATCTACATTTCTTTACGTACAACTACTTAGATGTGATTCACTTTATTCACTGCTCTTTGAGATTTAGGTCCTAAAATGAGTGATATGATATTTGTTAATGTTTGACCAATTCAATGTATTCTTTTATTCTTTTACAGATGCTGCAAAATGTCATTGTGTGTTTTGTTTTCTTAGCCTCTTTGTGTGCTGTTGGACTCTGTTAGGCCTTGGACTTTGCTGTCCTGAAGTGCACCTTATTCTGTATACTTTGAAATGACATGTATTAACCATTAGCTTTAACTTCATTGTAAAAAAAGATGTGAACTTAGAAACTGGAATCTTTAGAGAACACTGTTGGTTTATCATGCATATGGTGCCATTTTTATGTTCCTTTAAAGCAAACATCAGTAACTTGCATTATAGTTCTTGTTATTAAGACATTGCTTTTATGGTGATTTCTTAATATAGTCTGGGAACTGGAAATTCAGATCTTTTTGAGTTTCCTGGTATCTTGTCAGAACATACCAAATATTTTGTGAAGCCTAAGCCTGATTCTCTCTATAGGCAGAATACAAACATTTCCCTCAAAATAGGAGCAATTCAGATAGTATTCTAGTATATTAGAGAAGGTACAGTATATAGTAACCTACGCTTTCAGCTCCAGATCACCAGTTATCTAAGAACTTAAGGGGAGACATTAAAACTTGTGCAGAGAAACAGTGGCACAGTTGCACATAGCAACCAGTTAGAGTGCTCCTTATGTCTTTAAAAGCTGGAATTTGATTGCTATGGGCAACTGCTTTACTTTTCAGCACAGTTTTGATAAATATCTACTTCATTGCAGTCAATGACCCTGATTTACTAAGAATGGAGTGTAGTTTTATTTGTGGGTTTTGGTTTCCGACAGGTATTTTGCTATTATGTGTTTGCTATCTGGGGACTAGAGTTGGAGGAATCCCTACAGACAAAGTGATTGCACAAAAATTGTCCTTTGTATTCAAGAAAACTATTGTGTGGAGATTTATACCACACAGAATTTTTGGACACTGCTGTATGAAAGATTTAACTAAGCTAATAAAATGCTTACCAGCCATATACTTATGGATTTCATGTGTGTGAAAACTTAACATTAAAAAATAAATTCAATAAATTACACCAAACGGTTAATGAAATTAAGCAGCTAGTGAATTTACACAACTTAAACTAGGAAAAACAATATATTTCCTACAGTCATGGCCGTAAATGTTGGCACCCCTGAAATTGTTCAAGAAAATGAAGCATTTCTCACAGAAAAGGATACAGTAACACGTTTTGCTATACACATGTTTATTCCCTTTGTGTATATTGGAACGAAACCAAAAAAGGGAGGAAAAAAAGCAAATTGGACATAATGTCACACCAAACTCCAAAAATGGGCTGGACAAAATTATTGGCACCCTTAACTTAATATTTGGTTGCACACCCATTGGAAAAAATAACTGAAATCAATCGCTTCCTATAACCATCATTAAGCTTCTTACACCCCTCAGCCGGAATGTTGGACCACTCTTCCTTTGCAAACTGCTCCAGGTCTCTCTTATTGGAAGGGCACCTTTTCCCAACAGCAATTTTAAGATCTCCCCACAGGTGTTCAATGGGATTTAGATCTGGACTCATTGCTGGCCACTTCAGAACTCTCAAGTGGTTTGTTGCCATCCATTTCTGGGGGCTTTTTGATGTATGTTTGAGGCCATTGTCCTGCTGGAAAACCCGAGATTTCGGACACAAACCCTGCTTTCTGACACTGGGCTGTACAGTGCGACCCACAATCCATTGGTAATCCTCAGATTTCATGATGCCTTGCACACATTCAAGGCACCCAGAGGCAGCAAAACAACCCCAAAACATAATTGAACCTCCACCATATTTCAGTAGGTACTGTGTTCTTTTCTTTGTAGGCCTCATTCAGTTTTCGGTAAACAGTAGAATGACTTGCTTTACCAAAAAGCTCTATCTTTGTCTCATCTGTCCACAAGACGTTTTCCCATAAGAGTTTTGGCTTATTCAAGTTCCTTTTGGCAAAATGTAGTCTTGCTATTTTATCTCTCTGTGTCAGTAGTGGGGTCCTCCTAGGTCTCCTGCCATAGCGTTTCATTTCATTTAAATGTCGACGGATAGTTTGTGCTGACACTGATGCTCCCTGAGCCTGCAGGAGAATGTGGAAAGAAATAACTAGAAAAGCGTTTGCTATTGTTATTGGGGGGGCATGGTATTATTTTATACTTTTTTAACCCCCCCCCCCCCCCCCTTTTCACATTTTCGTAATTTTCCGAACTATAGCCTAAATGCAAACAAATTCCAAATGCCAAAATTGCAGATTATTGGTCACATCACATTCCAGAAAATATGTAATAAAAGTGATCAGAAAGCTGGTGTAGGGGATTTTTCTGCATACAATTTTGCATTGGCTCCTCCCCTCTGCTCTCCGGACATTACTGAACACAGCAGAGAGCAGGGCAGCCGCACACACTTTCCTCTCAGCAGCAGCTCTGAGGGAGAGAATCATTCAGTGCTTAGCTCCGTCCCCAGCAGCAGAAAGATTCAGTTCAGTTCTATACAACAGCATGAACGAGCAGAAGGATTCATGTTTACAGTGGGGCAAAAAAGTATTTAATCAGCCACCAATTGTGCAAGTTCTCCCACTTATAAAGATGAGGCCTGTAATTTTCATCATAGGTATACCTCAACTATGAGAGACATAAAAAGGAACAAAATCCATAAAATCACATTGTCTCATTTTTAAAGAATTTTATTAGCAAATTATGATGGAAAATAAATATTTGGTCACCTATAAACAAGCAAGATTTCTGGCTCTCACAGACCTGTAACTTCTTCTTTAAGAGTCTCCTCTGTCCTCCACTTGTTACCTGTATTAATGGCACCTGTTTGAACGTGTTATCAGTATAAAAGACACCTGTCCCCAACCTCAAACAGTCACACACCAAACTTCACTATGGCCAATACCAAAGAGCTGTCGAACACCAGAGACAAAATTGTAGACCTGCACCAGGCTGGGAAGACTGAATCTGCAATAGACAAGCAGCTTGGTGTGAAGAAATCAACTGTGGAAGCAATTATTAGGAAATGGAAGACCTACAAGACCATTGTTGATCTCCCTCGATCTGAAGCTCCACGCAAGATCTTACCCCAGGGTGTCAAAATGATCACAAGAACGGTGAGCAAAAATCCCAGAACTCCACGGGGGGACCTAGTGAATGACCTGCAGAGCGCTGGGACCAAAGTAACAAAAGCTACCATCAGTAACACACTGTCGCCTGGGAGTCAAATCATGCAGTGCCAGACGTGTCCCCCTGCTTAAGCCAGTTCATGTCCGGCCCATTTGAAGTTTGCTAGAGAGCATTTGGATGGTCCAGAAGAGGATTGGGAGAATGTCATATGGTCAGATGAAACCAAAGTGGAACTTTTTGGTAAAAACTCAACTCGTTGAGTTTGGAGGAGAAAGAATGCTGAGTTGCATCCAAAGAACACCATACCTACTGTGAAGCATGGGGGATAAAACATCATGCTTTGGGGCTGTTTTTCTGCAAAGGGACCAGGACGACTGAACCGCGTAAAGCATGGGTCTCAAACTGGTGGCCCTCCAGATGTTGCAAAACTTCAACTGCCAGCATTTACGACAGCCATTAGCGGCAGCAAATGGCTATCTGGGCATATCCAGGCATGCTGGGAGTTGAAGTTTTGCAACATCGGGAGGGCCGCCAGTTTGAGACCCCTGGTGTAAAGGAAAGAATGAATGGGGCCATGTATCGTGAGATTTCTAAGTGAAAACCTCCTTCCATCAACAAAGGCATTGAAGATGAAACGTGGCTGGGTCTTTCAGCATGACAATGATCCCAAACACACCGCGTGGGCAACAAAGGAGTGGCTTCGTAAGAAGCATTTCAAGGTCCTGGAGTGGCCTAGCCAGTCTCCAGATCTCAACCCCATAGAATACCTTTGGAGGGAGTTGAAAGTCTGTGTTGCCCAAAACATCACTGCTCTAGAAGAGATCTGCATGGAGGAATGGGCCAAAATACCAACAACAGTGTTAAAACCTTTTGAAGACTTACAGAAAATGTTTGACCATCAAAGGGTATTTAACAAAGTATGAGATGAACTTTTGTTATAAACCAAATACTTATTTTCCACCATAATTTGCAAATACATTCTTTAAAAATCAGACTGTGATTTTATGGATTATTTTTTTTCATTATGTCTCATAGTTGAGGTATACCTATGATGAAAATTACCGACCTCTCTCATCTTTTAAAGTGGGAGAACTTGCACAACTGGTGGCTGGCTAAATTCTTTTTTGCCTCACTGTATACAGAAGCATGTATATACCTCTTTATACAGCATATGGATTCATTTTTATCTTTATGCTGCTCTATAAAGATGAATCCTTCTGCTTTATCTTTTTGTTGCTGGGCCACTTTATGACTCTCCTTCGCTGCTAGCTGCTCCCTTCACTGCGGGTATGTGCAGCTGCCCTGCTGTTCGAAAATGTCCAGAGAGCTGAGGGAAGGAGCCAACGCAAATCATCTGGGGCACATGGTAACATTAAAAATAAAAGCTCACAAGTAAAAAAAAAATCCCAACACAGGTCTGTAGGTGGAAACATTTAAAAAAAAAAGTTATAATGGTCAGGACACAGCAATGAACAGAATTTACTGTATTTACAGTAAGCATGTCTTTGTAAACTTTAAAACGTTTTGTGAACTTTAAAAAAATTATTGCCCCACAAAATTGCACAATGCTTTTTTTTTATTTTTCAATTTTGCGCTACACATAATTTATTTTATAGCTAAGTCATACATTATATGATAAAATATAAATAAGGTGTACTAAAAGTACAGCAGTACAACCACAAAAAATAAAACCTTGTACAACTTACAAATATAAGCCAGAAATCAAAATTTGGGGGGTTGTAAAGGGGTTATCCACTATAAGGGGATTTTAGTACGTACCTGTCAGACAGTAATGGACATGCTTAAGAGGGATCTGTGCTTGTCTTGGGGCCAAATGGCTATGATGTGAGAGAGCCTCAGCTTTATGGCAATCTTTTTGCAAACTGGGTATTTCCTGTTGGAGTTCATTCTCTCAAACTACACATCCCATAGTTCCTTGTTTCTAAGTGTAAGGTCACTTTCCTCCCTCCCACACATCAGCCACCCCACTCATTGAAACACAAATTAGCTGCATTCCATTTAAAAGAATAAGGGTGCCACCAGCTGTTGCAAAAATAAAGTTAGTTGCAGACTGATCTTTCTCCCACCCAGTGGTTGCACCACACAGTGCAGCAGGACAGGCTTCCTTTGCACACATGACTAGTGATGTAATGTCTCGGCTGCACTGCAACCTGGGAAATCCTGACACCTGAGTAATTTTGTATGCTGTTAAAAATAAATACTGGGGCGAAAATGACATGAGAATTGCGAGACCACCGTCACACACAGGTGCTGTTTACATTTTATTGCAGTGAGTTTTTAGTGGCAGTCTAAACCAAATTGGTGAAAGCAGGTTAGTGCCTTTGCCATTCTACTGTGATCTGCTTCTATGGCTGGTAGACTATTCATGATGAGAAACACTGCTCAAAAATATAAAGGGAACACTTAAACAACATAATGTAACTCCAAGTCAATCACGCTTCTGTGAAATCACAGAAGCAATACTGATTCACAATCCATTTCACATGCTGTTGTGCAAATGGAACAGACAACAGGTGGAAATTAGCAAGACACCCACAATAATGGAGTGGTTCTGCAGGTGCTGACCACAGACCACTTCTCAGTTCCTATGCTTCCTGGCTGATGTTTTGGTCACTTTTGAATGCTGACAGTTCTTTCACTCTAGTGGTAGCATGAGATGGAGTCTACAATCCACACAAATGACTCAGGTAGTGCAGCTCATCCAGGATGGCACATCAATGCGAGCTGTGGCAAGAAGGTTTGCTGTGTCTGTCAGCGTAGTGTCCAGAGAATGGAGGCACTACCAGGAGACAGGCCAGTACATCAGGAGACGTAGAGGAGGACAACAACTCGGCATCGGGACCGCTACCTCTGCCTTTGTGCAAGGAGGAGCACTGCCAGAGCCCTGCAAAATGACCTCCAGCAGGCCACAAATGTGCATGTGTCCACTCAAACGGTCAGAAGCAGACTCCATGAGGGTGGTATGAGGGCCCAACGTCCACAGGTGAGGGTTGTCCTTACAGCCCAACACCGTGCAGGAAGTTTGGCATTTGTCAGAGAACACCAAGATTCTTCACAGATGAAAGCAGGTTCACACTGAGCACATGTGACAGACATGACAGAGTCTGTAGACACTGTGGAAACAATTCTGCTGCCTGCAACATCCTCCAGCATGACCGTTTTGGCGGTGGGTCAGTAATGGTGTGGGGTGGCATTTCTTTGGGGGGCCGCTCAGCCCTCCATGTGCTTGCCAGAGGTAGCCTGACTGCCATTAGGTACCAAGATGAGATCCACAGACCCCTTGCGAGACCATATGCTGGTGCGGTTGGCCCTGGGTTCCTCCTAATGCAAGACAATGCAAGACCTCATATGGTGAGTGTGTCAGCAGTTCCCTCAAGAGGAAGGCATTTATGCTATGGACTGGGCCCGCCTATTCGCCAAAACCTGAATCCTATTGATCACATCTGGGACATCATGTATCGCTCCATCCACCAATAGCACGTTGCACCACAGACTGTCCAGGAGTTGGCGGATGCTTTAGTCCAGGTCTGGGAGGACATCCCTCAGGAGACCACCACTTCATCAGGAGAAGGCATTGAAGGGAGGTCATACGGGCACATGGAGGCCACACACACTACTGAGCCTCATTTTGACTTGTCTTAAGGACATTACATCAAAGTTGGATCAGCCTGTAGTATGGTTTTCCAATTTGATTTTGAGTGTGACTCCATATCCAGACCTCCATGGGTTGTAAAAATTTTATTTCCATTGATAATTTTGGTGTGATTTTGTTGTCAGCACATTCAACTATGTAAAGACGAAAGTATTTCATACGATCTAGTTCATTCATTCTGATCTAGGATGTGTTATCTTAGTGTTCCCTTTATTTTTTTGAGCAGTGTATAATAAACACAACTTTGTGCCTTTTGGTTTATTATTTGGTTACCATGGCTTAGTCAGATTATGAGTGCCCTATAACTCATGTAACCTTAGCTTTCAATTATAGAGATAATCATGCAACAAATCTCTACATCTGGGAATATGGCGGCTGGAGTCCAGACTTGTATGTTTTGCACTGTTCAATTTTCTATTATTTATTGATACATCCAGACCACAGATCCATGTTTTATGGAAGCTGGAGGAGATCTAGACTGGAGATCACCATTGTTAAGAGTGTTGTTCTTTAGAGATTTGTGGGGAAGACCACAGACATGTGTCAGATGCCCTTCTGCTGAGTAGAGGTCTTGTTAACAAATCAGATGTCGAGTCTGTAAATTCAATTGTATTTATTGTTCTGGATGACATTTATATCCCAATCTCTGGCCCTTCAAACATAATTTGTGCGATCAAAACTAAAATTGTAATGCACATAATTTCATTAAGCCCAAATAGGTCCGTGCTATTTTCTGTAAACTAATTTTCTCTGTCTCTCTGTATGGGTTGGGGGGAGGGAGCAATTTTCAGATCACATTTTTCTCTACTGTAAAGACTGTATTTTTAGAAGATGACAAAGTTATTCCATAATCAAACCATGACATTTACCTCTTTTCAGAAACAGCAGTGGAACTGTTCTGCTATGTTATTACCTTTACAATCCTTCAGTGCATTATGATTAGTACAGATGTTTTATTAACCTTTTTATGTTGTTGCCGGAGTCCATTTTACTACACAAGTTAATGTAATCCATATTATGACACTTGGGATTTCTTTGGCCTACAGACCATACTGGACGAGAAACTGTACGGCATACTTAATGGCTTTTACACACAAGTTTTTGTTCAATTTTAGTTCAATTTAACATCCTTGGTGGAAGTAGTGCTTCTTCCGCCATTGGCAAGTTTATAATAAAAGTTTACATGAGTGAAACCAGCAGTTCAAAAGTGTTACTGAAATATCCAGTAATCCATTTGACAATTGGGATGGCTTCTATATACTGGGAACATCTACCTGTTTTACATTTTATCTATGGTTGCAAAGTAAAAAAAGGTAGTTTAACCCATTGGAATTACCAAGATTTCTGCGTGATTACTAATAAAATGCTGTTTTATTGTTATCTATTATAGGGGGAACAATCTAACTAAACTAATAACACAAACAGTTCTACTGTTCATGTCTTTTATTAAGCACATGGAGTAAACATCCACAGTGCAGAGAGAAAATGTAAGTGCACCTTTTAATTTAGTAACCTGTAGAATTTCCCTTTAGCAGCAGTTACCTACACTATCTGTTTCAGGTCACCAATATTACTGGAATGCATTGCATGCACAGCCCCTTTCCAGGTAATGCCATAGCAACAGTGTTAGGGTAGCTTTTCACAGGCATGTATACTATGTCCTTATCACAGCCCCACCGTCGCCTCACCACTCCTGGTGCAACGGTGTTCGGCTACAGGGTAGAGATGCATCCCAGCCTCCACTGTAACTGCTGTGGCCGCTGGTGAACATACGATTGCAGAGCGGGCAGCTGTCAGGACAGGACAAATGATAAATAGCAAAGTACAAATACTGTTCATGGCTTGCCCATACCATACTCAGATGCCCTACTACCCCCCCCCCCCTCGCTACTTATGCATTTTACCCTGTACTGTGATGTCACTGTGCATAATAACCCTATAATGTGACATCCCTGTTCATATTCACACTGTGTTATCATTGTGCACGTTAACAGTGATGTCAGAGTACAGAGTTAATATGCAGTGAGATCACAGTACTGTGTTGATATACACACAATGACATCACAGTACAGGGATAATGTGCACAAAGGGATGTCAGAGTACAGGGATAATATACATTGTGATGTCACAGTACAGGGATAATATACACAGTGATGTCGCAGTACAGAGATAATACACATAGCCTTGTTACAAAGTCCCTATGTGTATTGCCCAATTTACTGTTACATTGCTGTGTGTACTATCACTGTTCTGTAACATCGTGTGTGTTATTCCAATAGAGACAAGGATGGCAGTCACCATGATAGAAGATAATATTTATTTTCTAAACAGTCTGGTCAAGGATACAGATATGGCCAATATATCTTGGGTTTTTGTGTATAGCCCTTCAGCAGGAGCCATCACACTCACTCAGCGTCATTGACAGCCCGGACATGGCCCGCGTCATCACTCTGCTCATAGGGACAACACTGCGGCCAGAGATTTGCTGAGGTCCAGGACACATTGGGCCTGGGGTCCAGAACACATTGGGCCTACAGCTAAGGAAGATGACACCAGAGGCACTGGAGGTAGGTAGATTTTTTTTTTTATATCCTACACAACGGGCATAGCTAGGAACCACCCCCCTCCTGCCAGATAACTCCTTTAATGTAACCCAAATTGGTACCAATAAAAGCTACAGCTTAGCCATCACTCGTTCATCAACAGACAAATCAAAAAATTATGGGTTTTAGAATTTGTCAATGCTAAGATAATGCAAAGCTTTTTTTTTTTTTTGCATAATTTTTTTCTATTTTAAAGTATATACTTTGATTTTGCTGTAATCATACTGACCAGCAGAATAAGATCAACATGACATGTATTTGACATAGTATACTGTGTCAAAGCAAAACCCAAAAAGCATTGGCACAATTGTTTGTTATTCCAATTATTTTTGTTCGAAGTTAAAAAATATAACATGTCCTTCAAAAAACAATCCCTCCTATGTCACCAGAAAATATAAATGTTATGGCTTTTGAGAGCCAATGATAAAAATAAATGGAAATTATGGCAAAATGGCTGTATTGGGAAGGGATTAACATAGCCAAAATGCAAACAAAAATAAGCACACAAAAAAAATGTAGAATTCCCAAAGGGAATATGACAACAGCATCACCTGTACTAACCTGATTATACAGGTTAACCCTTTAGTGATTCAGCCTGTTTTAACATGTCGTAGAGACATGCACTAAGCAATAGGATTGTCTTGGTCTTCCCTTCTTAGTCTAAAAATAGGTGGGGGGCAATGCTTCTCCCACCCGCTCAGGTCAATAACTGCACCTCTTTAGCCGATAACCCTTCCCCCTTCACAGACGTGAGAGGATAAAAGTTGTTGAAGGGGCAGAGTTATTGGTGGCAGTTGCCAGGAGAAACATTTCTAGTACAACATAAAGAATTCCCACATTTAGTGGCGATGCTAGGGGGATGCAGACCCCACCGGGTAACCCTCTGGTGGGGTGACACCTTGACCCTAGTGTGTCCTACTGTCACTTGTTTTTTTCTGAGAGCTTAATCTGCAGCAAGTGACAGGGAAATGATGAAGAGATGAAGCACAGTAATGTGAGGCTTTGGAGGGTGTTTGGCTGATATGGTGCACAGTAATGTGGGGCTTTGAGGGTGTTTGGCTGATATGAAGCACAGTAATGTGGGGCTTGGGGTTATAAGGCTAAAAGAAAACGTATTAGCCTCAACACCCCCCAACACCCACATTTCTGAGGTTTGGGGGGGGGGGGGGGTAAACAGGCTGATAGGATGCACAGTAATGTAGGGGTTGGGAAGGTTTATATGGCTGACATGAGGCGCAGTAATGTGGCACTTGTGATGTTAAGGATGCTAACATCAGACACAGTATATGACATGTGTGGGAACTAGGGGTTAATTTATGGAGCACAATTTTCAGAGATATAAGGGGAAATTTATCAAATCCTGTGTAGAGAAAGTGGTGCAGTTGCCCATGGCAACCAATTAGAAATTAAAGGAGCGATATGATTGGTTTCCATGGGTGATTGCACCACTCTTACTCTACACAGGTTTTGATAAATCTCCCCCATAGTGTATATTATAAGGACTGTATGGGGTGATACAGTTTTTATGGACTACAGTATGTAGCTTTATTATATTCATAGATTACAGTGTGGGGCAGTTTTATATTCAGGGGTCACAGTGTGGCAGTATTATATTCAGAGGGTGCAGTGTGTGACAGTATTATAGTCAGGGGGTACAATGTTTGACCATATTATATTCAGATGATACAGTGTGTGGCAGTATTATATTCAGAGGGTGCACCCACACTATTAACCTGTGCATTAAAGTTAGTGCAGGTGATGCTGCTGTCAGATTCCCTTTAGGGTATGTTCAGACATTATTTATGTATTTTGCAGTAAATTTTCTGCAGCTGATTATGCTGTCCATTGAAATCAATGGGTAGCAAAAGCAGCTGCTGAAAATCTGCAGTAAAATACATAGCAATATATGCTCTAAAGGGTTTTTTCCGCCAGGGAATGTTTTTTTATTCACAGCGCAGGCTGCAGTGGTAAATATAAAAAATTAAGTATACTAACACCATTTGATCCCCTGCTGCTGCCATTTTTCGAAGTGTCTAGTCCCCACTGTGGTCCTCTTCTTGGTTCTTAGTTCTTGTTCGCACAGCATGTCAGAGGAACCAGGAAGAAAAGGATTGCATGGTGGACCAGGCACTCAAGAAAATGGCAGCAGCGGGGGGTTGGGTCAAGTCAATACATCTTTATTATTTTCACTGCGGCCCAAGCATCAAAAATATTCTCCATGATCCACAACTATTGAGGAACAGTAGCAGTCAAGCATGCTCACTTCTTCTCCATTCAAAGTCTATGTGGCTGATCGAAACAGCTAAGGTGATGAATGTCATTTGTTGGAAAACTGAGTTCTTAGCCAGGTGAGTAGCTTTATTGATTGATCCCACGAGAACAAAGCACATGGCTGGATTATGCATCTGCCTGTAGATTTCTTAATAAACTTTTACATATGTTTAAACATAACTATGGCCTGGAATGCATACATTACTAATATTTTCATTTAACCAATGATATTTAAAGACACAAGTTTCTCAGCTTGTCCATACACTGATCTGAGTTAGAGAATTCCTTGTAAACGAAACTTCCATTGTTAATAAAACATTATATTGTACTTGGGTGCAATAAACTCTGGAAGCAAATGATATAAAAGGCCATATGTGTAGAATAGTTAACATATTGTATGCTAAAATAGCTGTAGCTCTATGGTGATAAAACTCATAATGAAGTAAATGTTTTTGGATGAGTTTACAGTATTCTCTTCTCTCAAGGTTTTAAATGAAGTCGAATTCTCTGTCTGGAATAGTCTGCTTTTCGTATTTAAACTAAAAGATCCAAAATACATATAGGGACGAAATTAATCTTCATATTTCCACAGTTTTTTTTGTGTACATTTGTTGCAATTTGCGCAACATTTTTTGACTTTCTAACTCTTGTCAGATGTGCTCTATATGAAGTCCAGTGCAGTGGTTACTGATTTCTGCACAACAGCGGAATGTTTTGAGCAAACTCACTGCAGTCCTATTACCTGCTTAATTTTACTTAGGTCTAACCTATTTATAAAGAACCTGCATCTTTTTGATAAATATTTGGGAAGTGCACAAGATGTACGCTCAGGCAAATGGGTGTAAAAATAACTTTATTTACAAAGACACTGATAAATTCCTCAAATTTTCTAAGCGACACACTTGATTTTAAAATGAATTACATCAAAGTAGCCCAAATCTTATGACTTACTATGTTACCCCTATGTACACAGAAAAAACTGGAGTCATTTAAAAGAATATTTGCAAAAAATACTCGTACTCGAAAAACCACAGGTATCACCCAGATATCGCATAAAGTGCCTCAGTGCATATACATAGACCAAGCCTCATAGCAGTAGGTGAATAGCAGCATTACAATTATCAAATAGAATTGACAATGACATAATGCAAACAATGCATTATGTAAGTACTCAACCATACATTACAGTAGTTGGGCACAGGATACCGGAGCAACATCACCCCAACGCGGCATTTCGGCAAACCTTTGTCGAGGGTGGTGTCCTCCAAGCAGGATCCAGTATTTATGCTCCCAGTAACCAATAACTTGTTGCCACATCATAAGAGTAATTGATAATGACTGAACACAGCATTGTTCTGGCGCTCACGTCGCTGCACTCCCCGCCTCACCGACTTCCGGGTATCACGTCCCGGACCCGGTCAGGAGAACGGATCACATGACTCTGCATACCCTGAGTTACGTGAGACAAGGGCCAACGCCTGCGCACTGTGCTGCGTTCGGCACTTCACTGAAGAAAACCTAAACCCCGGGGCGGGCCCCATATAATAGATAGCAGCATTGAACATATACAGCATTTCCAAAATAAATAAGAATAGAATAAATACATGGGATGGAAAG
Organism: Hyla sarda; assembly: GCF_029499605.1. Lineage (NCBI taxonomy): Eukaryota > Metazoa > Chordata > Amphibia > Anura > Hylidae > Hyla > Hyla sarda. Next base: position 379,449,503 of record NC_079189.1, on the reverse strand, counting down.
GAATTTAAGAGACATATTAGTGAAAAGTGAATATGTACCATCATTGCCACCAAATGTGCTTGGATCCAGGGGTGTGAAACAAGAATGCTCACCATGTGGACATTGTGTTGCGTGCCCAAATATACAAAACATATGCCAAATGGAGTAAGGATAAGATTTCTAGGCACTGCTTTCTGTACAATAAGTCATGGAGTAAAAGCTTGTCTTGCTAGTTTCTGTGTGGGATGCAATTCTTCAGAAAAGCGAACACTCGTGTAAAATATTTCATAGAGAATAGAAAAATGCACTCGCCACACTCTTGAATAGGCTGGTCGTAACTGGAATCTTTATTGGTGTCCAGGCATGACAAGATTAACAGCACTCCAAACTGAGCAAGACATAGTGGGATAAAGGGGGTACATGCAGGTTTTTTTTTAGACAAGAAACAGTCTGTTGCCTGTTATCCTCCCCTGCACGCACCCCTGTTATCCCGCTATGTCTTGCTCAGTTTGGAGTGCTGTTAATCTTGTCATGCCTGGATACCAATAAAGATTCAGGCTACGACCAGCCTGTTCAAGAGTGTGGTGAGTGCTTTTTTTCTATTCTCTATGAAATATTCCAAATATACAAAACACTGATGTCTTTTTTTTATTTCCTCAGGTACAAAGGAACATAATATCCAATCAAGAATAACATGCCAGACGAAAGCAGTAATATACTACGCTACATGTCCTTGCACAAAAATCTATGTTGGGATGACCTCAAGACAACTAAAGGTGCATGTTCTGGAGCTGTTACGCCGAGCGCTCCGGGTCCCTACTCCTCCCCGGAGCGCTCGCGGCGTTCCTCTCTCTGCAGCGCCTCGGTCAGACCCGCTGACGGGGAGCGCTGCACTGATACTGCCGGCGGGGATACAATTCGCATAGCGGGACGCGCCCGCTCGCGAATCGCATCCCAAGTCACTCACCTGTCCCGGCCCCCGGCTGTCATGTCCTGGCGCGCGCGGCTCCGCTCCTTAGGGCGCGCGCGCGCCAGCTCTCTAAGATTTAAAGGGCCAGTGCACCAATGATTGGTGCCTGGCCCAATCAGCCTAATTAGCTTCCACCTGCTCCCTGGCTATATTACCTCACTTCCCCTGCACTTCCTTGCCGGATCTTGTTGCCATTGTGCCAGTGAAAGCGTTTCCTTGTGTGTTCCTAGCCTGTGTTCCAGACCTCCTGCCGTTGCCCCTGACTACGATCCTTGCTGCCTGCCCTGACCTTCTGCTACGTCCGACCTTGCTTTTGTCTACTCCCTTGTACCGCGCTTATCTCAGCAGTTAGAGAGGTTGAGCCGTTGCCGGTGGATACGACCTGGTTGCTACCACCGCTGCAAGACGATCCCGCTTTGCGGCGGGCTCTGGTGAAAACCAGTAGCAACTTAGAACCGGTCCACTGACACGGTCCACGCCAATCCCTCTCTGGCACAGAGGATCCACCTCCAGCCAGCCGAATCGTGACAGGAGCATGTCCAGGACATCAGATTAGCAGCTACATGTACTACTATAGAAGATCTTAAACCGGTTGCTTGCCATTTTGCTTAATTCCACAATTGTGACCACTCACTGTTAAAAGGGAGAGGAATCGAGTCGAGAATCGAGAATTGATTTGGGAATTAGAGGTGGTAACATTGGAAAAATTCTAGCCCAAAAAGAGAGCCGTTTGATCTGGACTCTTAACACTGTACACCCGAGAGGCCTGAACGATATTCTACCCTTTGCTCCATTTCTCTGACCGTTTTGTCTCTTCCAGTAGATAAATTGTTGTTTTTAAAGTGTTTTTATATTTGATTTTAACTCCTTAAGGACACATGACGTACTGGAACGTCCTGTGTCCTCTCCTGGTCATAGCGGGTCGGGTCCGGCCTCTAACAACAGCCGGGACCTGTGGCTAATAGCGTGGCATTGATCGCGGTGCCGCGCGCTATTAACCCTTTAGATGCGGCGTTCAAAGTTGAACGCTGCATCTAAAGTGAAAGTGAAAGTATGCCGGTTAGCTCAGTGGGCTGTTTGGGATAGCCGTGGCGAAATCGCAGCATCCCGAACAGCTTACAGGACAGCAGAAGGGTCCCTACCTGCCTCCTCGCTGTCCGATCGCCGAATGACTGCTCAGTGCCTGAGATCCAGGCATGAGCAGTCAAGCGGCAGAATAATCGATCACTGGTTTCCCATGATTGAAAGAATTGAAAAGAATTATGATTTTTTAAAGGCAAAGAGGATAAACGAAAATGCAAAAACGGAAAAACCCTCGGTCCTTAAGGGGTTAACAGTCTAATCTAATATTTATGTTCATTTCACATCTATTTTCAATCTTAATACATTTTTATTTTTAGATGTTTATATATATATTTTTTTTCAGTATATTTTTGTTTATTTATTTATCCAATTATTAATTCTTCGAATATAATTTCAAATGAATTTTTTCCGCATTTTTTATTATTTTTATTTTTATTTATTTTTAATTTTTTATAGTTTTTTCTTGTATTTCTCAGCACTTTTTCACATGTATTCATCTAATTCATATAATTTTTATTTTCTCACACACTTCTATATATGTTTACACACATTCTCAGTAATTATTTATACATTTTTTCACGTATTGTTACATTTTGTAACATTATGAATTTTTGTCACTTTGGCATATGTCATTTTATATATAAATTATTGATATGAATTTTGTCACTTGTTATTAGTATTTATTTATTTTTTAACACTGTAACATACATATATTTTCCCACATTTTTAACACTGTATATACATTTTTTCACACTTTTTTGTGCTGTTATCACTTTTCTGGCTGCTAATCATTGCACCAATTATATATATAATTTTTATATTTATTTATTTATTCATTTATTTATTTTGGAAATTCTGTGTATGTTCAATGCTGCTATCTATTATATGGGGCTGGCCCCGGGGCTCCGCTTCACTTCAGGGAAGTGCCGAATGCAGCGCAATGTGCATGCGCCGGCCCTTGTCTCACGTGATTCGGGTATGCAGCGTCATGTCACGTGTCACCTGACCGGGTCCGGGACGCGATACCCGGAATCGGTGAGGCGGGGAGTGCAGCGACGTGAGAGCCAGAACAACGTTGCATTCAGGTATTATCAATTACTCTTATGATGTGGCAACAAGTTATTGGTTACTGTGAGCATAAATACTGGATCCTGCTGGGAGGACACCACCCCTCAACAAAGGTTTGCCGAAATGCCACGTTGGGGTGTCGCTCCGGTATCCTGTGCCCTACTACTGTAATGTATAGTTGATTTCTTACCTAATGTATTGTTTGCACTATGTCATTGTCAATTCTATTTGATAATTGTAATGCTGCTACTCACCTGCTGCTATGAGGCTTGGTCTATGTATATGCACTGAGGCACTTTATGTGATATCTGGGTGATACCTGTGTTTTTTCCCTTCCCCCCTCTGGGTGGATATCCTCCTATTTTACTATATATTATATTTCAATAAAGTATGTGTATTTTTTGCAAATATTCTTTTGAATGACTCCAGTTTTTTTTCTGTGTACATATTATTATGAGGAGATCATAGAACATAATGAATTTGGGGTGTTGTTATAATGTTTACTTATAAGAGCTTATCTATTACATTTCCACCCCTGTCAATCTGAGATATAAAGTGCTTATGTTACCCCTATGAATAGCATGAAGACAGCCTAAAGGCATGTGAGCCGCTAATCTATCAATTGTCTATGGTTAGGTACAGGGCCAGTGCTAGGGTGCAGGATTATTTTTTGGTGCCCCTAGGAGGAGATGGGGGGCTATCATATTATCTCATCCCCTTGCATGTCCTCTCCAAAAGATAATGTTCCATTATAATACCAAATACCTCTACATAAATAAAATAATGATTACTAAATAACACCAGTACACAAGAAGGAAATATTATCACCGTACATACTGTTACTGACCAAATCCTGTAAGGAGAAATATCACCATCCATATTACCATCAAACTAATGCTTGCCAAGTCCTGTCTACTGAGACCAATATTACCAGTATACAAGGAGGAATATTCTCACCATACATATTACTATCATACTGGTACTGACCAAATCCTGTATACTGAGACAAATATTACCAATAATACCAGTTTACAAGAAGGAATATTATCACCATACATATTACCATCATACTGACTAAATCTAGCATACTGAGACCATTATCACCAATGATACCAGTATACAAGAAGGTGATTTTAATTTTTATTAGGGGAGGGGCATATATGTATTTAAAAAAAAAAAAAACTTTCCCACAGGGGAATTTTACATGCATTATTCAGATTTCTAACACTGAATAATGCTACAGAGCAGGTGAGGGGACACAATGTATTGAAAAACATTCCTGCTATTTTCAGACTGTGCTGAGGTCATGTAACAACGGGGGACACACCAAGGCACACTAAGAATAAGTAGAGATGGGCCACACATGTCATCAGGGGGCTTGCTTGTCATAGAAGAAGAGCAGCCAAGACCACCACGATAACTTGACCTACGAAATGTTGTCTCAAGCCGCACAAGCAGCCAAAAAAAAGGGCAGATACAAAAAAAAGGGCCGATGCACCACAGACAGGTAATACAGTACAAGTACATTTACAGCACACCATTCATTACTTGGCATCAGGGGCACATAGCTTAAAAGCATAAAAAATTTGGAAACTTGGAATTCCCCTTAAACTGACGAGAACAGTAAGATAGCCATTCTCTGTTATTGACTGTAGGTGCATGGCTATTATTGCATTTTATGAAGCAATGTGCAGCTCCTGCTCTTGCTTCATAGTTGGACCATAAATTTATGTCCTGCTGCATTAAGTACCGAGACACCAGAACAAAATTTACGTCCATTGTCCTTAAGGGGTTAAAAAATGTATCCAGTATTAAAATACAGTTGTTTTGTTTTTTAACCGGTTAAGGACCAAGGGCAAACCTGTACAGCCGGAGTCTGCTCCCTTTCTATAAAGCGGGGCCTCTAACAACGTCCGGGACCGGTGGCTAATGGCACATGGCACTGATCGCAGTGCTGCACGCTATTAACCCTTTAGACGCGGAGTTCAAAGGGGATCGCCGTGTCTAAAGTGAAACTAAACTACCCTCGGCTAGCTCAGTGGGCTGTTCGGGACCGCCTCGGTGAAATCGACACGAGGAGGGTCCCCCTACCTGCCTCTTGGTGTCCGATCGCCAATTGACTGCTCAGTGCCTGAGATCCAGGCATGAGCAGTCAAGCGGCAGAATCATTGATCTAAGTTATCCTATGGGAAAACAAAGATCAATGTAAAAGATCAGTGTGTGCAGTGTTACATAAAGTGAAAAAAAAAGGAATGAAGATCATTTAACCCCTTCCCTAATAAAAGTTTGAATCGCCCCCCTTTTCCCATTTAAAAAAAAACAGTGTAGATAAAAATAAACATATGTGGTATCGCCGTGTGCGGAAATGTACAAATTATAAAAACATATAATTAATTAAACCGCACGGTCAGTGGCGTACACGCAACAAAAATTCCAGTCCAAAATCGCGTATTTTTGGTCACTTTTTATATCATTAAAAAATGAATAAAAAGCGATCAAAAAGACCGATCAATACAAAAATAGGACCCCAAAAAAGTTCAGATCATGGCGCAAAAAATGTACCCTCATAACGCCCCGTATGCGGAAAAATAAAAAAGTTATAGGGGTCAGAAAATGACAATTTAAAATGTATACATTTTCCTGCATGTAGTTATGATTTTTTTCAGAAGTACGACAAAATCAAACCTATATAAGTAGGGTATCATTTTAATCATATGGACCTACAGAATAAAGAGAAGGTGTCATTTTTTTTAACCAAAAAATGTACTGCGTAGAAATGGAAGCCCTCCGTTTTGTCATTTGTCATTACAAAGTAGTATTGGTGGGGCAAAGAATAAGCCTTCATATGGATTTTTAGGTTCTAAATTGAAAGAGTTTCATTTTTTCCTCCTTACCTTTAAAAAATCGTAAGTGCAAAAAATAGAAAAACCCCGAGTCCTTAAGGGGTTAAAAACAGCACCACACCTCAAGTTGGATGTGGGATATTTCAGCTCATTTCCATTGTAATAAATTGAGCCAAGTTAAAATGTCACATTTAACATGAGGACAGGTGTGGAGCAACTGATTTTCTCTCTATGCCTAGCCTATAATATCTGTATTGCTTTGTAAGAATACTTTTACAAAGAAGAATCAAAAACTAAAGGCAAAATTATGCAATAACTGGAACAAAGAAAAGCTGGATAGTGCACTGCTCCCCAGTTACAGACATTCCTCTGCATCAGACCACAAGTAAGTATTGAGGATATGCATTACGTAAAACTTAACTTTTAATAATATTCTTAGGCTAAAATACAGTGGTCCCTCAACGTACGATGGTAATCCGTTCCAAATGAACCATCGTTTGTTGAAACCATTGTATGTTGAGGGAATCGTGCAATGTAAAGTATGGCACGTAATACTCACCTTTCCCCGCCGCTCCGGACACGTCACCGCTCGTCACCGCTGCCCTGGATGTCACCCTCCATCGCTGTCGCCGCGTCCCCGCCGCTCCGGACGTCTCTGCTTCCCAAGGATCCTTGCTCTCCGTCGCCACCATCACATCGCTGCGCACGCCGCTCCTATTTGATGAAGGGACGGTGTTCGCGGTGATGTGATGACGACGAAGGAGAGCGCCGGCGATGCAGGGGATCCCTAAGATGATGCTCTAGAGCCCCGAGGACAGGTAGGAGACCATCACTGGAGCACACAGAGCACCGTAAACGGCTATCCGGCGGCAGCTGAAGCAGTCTGCGCTGCCAGACAGCCGTTTATGCAATCATATGTTGATGCTGCCTTCAACATGCGATGGCCTCTGAGAGGCCATGGTATGTTGAAATGATCGTATGTCGGGGCCATCGTAGGTTGGGGGGTCACTGTATATGTACCCAAATTTTTTTTTAAATCAAACAATAGGAAAGGTGTGTAAAAATCACCACGTGCCACCTACACCACCAAGTATTGATGTGATGCAAAGACCTCTAAAAGGTGGAAGGGAACAACATATGGTCCATTGTAACTGGTGGGGGTAAATAACTTCCCCTGTAAGGCCCTACTCTCGCATTATTAATTCCCTTCTTGGCAAGTGTTACTCGCCCTAAAAAGGGCGGCCCCACACAGGAACCTCTCCCTAGGTTTTTAGGTGGAAATAGAGAGTTTCCTGTGTGGGGCCGCCATTTTTAGGGTGAGTAACAATTGCCAAGAAGGGAATTAATAGGGCGAGAGTAGGGCCTTACAGGGGAAGTCAGACCTATAGCCCCCAGTATATTAAAAATGTTCTTGGGCTTATGCTGTGGCCACATCCTTTTCCTATATCTGTTATCTCTTTTATCAATAAATCTCTTTTATCAATATGCTCATTGTGGCTAACGGATATCCCCTCCCTCCTATCCTAGCTGTTTTCCACCATCAGCTATCCACTTGGCATATCAGCCGGACTATTAAAGGGGCATTATAATATATAACTTTTGGTGAACTTCCAAGCCTGGTAAGAATTATTGAGAACCAAATAAGGTGTTTAATGAGGGGCATTGACATCTTTTATATAGCCAGTCATCCGCACTTTTTATGGGGAACACCTGTTTATCTTTGGCTCCCTTCAATCCAGGGGTCCTATTACATTTGGACTAATAAGGTACAGCATGTATTTTGATTTTTTTTTGGCAATAACAGCATTGTTTCAGTTTAATGTGGCACGGTGTGCCATGAAGTGCTAAATATTAATACACGCCCTTAAGTTACACGCCCCTAAGTTACATTCTTTATCCAGACATCTATTTGTGGGGATGTTACCTCTTCATTTGACTCCAGTTAAAGCACCAACTTTGATATCCAAGCAAGAAGGTATGAGTCTATTAAGGTATAATGCCTTTTTATACATCTATTATACTTTAAAAGGAATAAGTAAATTGGTGCCTTTCTAATTCTATTCTAGGTTAACATCATCGGTGCATACTTACCTACGGCATCAACTTACCTCTCAATTGTTGAAATCAACATGACACTTGGTTTTGCCTTTATAATGACTCTGTATTAACTATTAGATATACAACTGATTGTCACTGTAACATACACCCCCCCCCCCCCCGTATCTATTATTCCCCCTACAGCACATCTGAATTATTTTACTATCTATCATATGTTCATAATTTCTCCTTCAACCCTGATGAACCCTTCCGAACAATATGGGAGTGTAGGAGTTTGAAGTAAACGTGTAGGAGTTTGAAGTATAAGAAAATTGCACATGTAATCACCATTTTGATATTTATCTGCTAGTGGTTCCTACATACCCTTCCCCTAGTTAAGGGCTTGGGTATATAGAGTAGGCAGGGAAATTTAATATATAGGGTACTCACCTGTATCCCTTTTCCCTCCCTACAGTTAGCCAGATGGCTATTATCTATTGATATTGTCTAAGCAACCATTGCTTTCACAGAACTGCTGAGGTTCACACATTTTTGTTTTTGTTAAATATATTGTCCAGTGTGTATTTCACTGTCTTTGTTGTATTTTACATTAATTTAGTAAAAGTTATATTTTATATTATCTATGCCTCAGTGGTTGAGTCTATTTACTATGATTATACACACCTTTTCAAGGAAAGTGTTACGCGTCTTACAAAGGGCGGCCCCACACTGGAACCAATACTGCCGCCATCTCCACGCTGTGTCATTCAGCCACTATATGGTCTCCTCATGCTGCCGCCACCTCCACGCTGTGTCATTCAGCCACTATATGGTCTCCTCATGCTGCCGCTACCTCCACGCTGTGTCATTCAGCCACTGCATGGTCTCCTCATGCTTCCGCCACCTCCAGGCTGTGTCATTCAGCCACTATATGTTCTCTTCATGCTGCCGCCAACTCCAGGCTGTGTCATTAAGCCACTATATGGTCTCCTCATGCTGCCGCCACCTCCACGCTGTGTCATTCAGCCACTTTATGGTCTCCTTATGTGGCCGCCACCTCCACAATGTGTCATTAAGCCACTATATGGTCTCCTCATGCTACCTCCACCTCCACACTGTGTCATTCAGCCACTATATGGTCTCCTCATACTGATGCCACCTCCAGGCTCGGTCATTGTGCCGTCATTGTGTGTCAGTGATTCAAATAGGTGACGCCTCTGATCTGCATGTCATACTGAATAACAGCATTATTTCACTAACCCAGCACACACCCTATGCGTGTTACAGCAAGGAAAAGTGTTCTACACCCCTATTGAGGCTCTCTGTAGGCCAAAAATAGCCGTTTTTAATAGCGATTCGAAGCAGATAAATTTGGACCAAAACGATTTTTGGGGGGGAAATTTGGCAAATTGAATCAAATTTTTCAAAAATTCACTCGGGTGATTCTAGTATGCACCGCTGGGTTAGTGATGGTGGAAAGGGAGGGTGCTGGGAAGGGGTGGCATTGGGGGGAATATTGGACGACACAGAGGCCCAGATGTATCATACTGTGTGAGAGAAAAAGTGAAGTGATTTTTCCACAGTGACCAATCACAGCTCAGCTTTCACCTTACCACAGCCCTTAAGCTAAGCTGTGATTGGTTGCTGTGGGAAAATCACTTCACTTTTTCTCTCACACATTTTGCTAAATCTGGGCCAGTCTCTTCACCTACCTTTAAAGGATTTCCCTGGCATTGAGCTTCTGTCTCCACGCTGAACAGCAGCTCTTTCTGACTATGGGATGCATCACGGGATGTTGTGCCATCAAATGAATTTCGCAGGTCAGGTCAAGTTGCCATCTAGCACAGAAAAAATTGAAGCGCTCATTGTGAGTACCCCAAGAGAGCTCTAACCTCTAATTCTGGTACACAAAGTTGGAGAAACTTGTGTGAGGGAAATTACTTGTGTATTTTCTATTTTGTTTAAATGTGCAACCTTCTTAAACAAACAGGGACAGCGGGGCAGGTGTCCAAGTGCCTTATCTGTCATTCCACCTCTGATTCGTTTTTCAAGTAAACCCAGTTTACTATATGAATGCAGTGACTGAAGTAACAAAACATACTAGTCTTGGCAGTGACAGCCCGCTCAGTCAGTCATCGGTTGCAGTGATGTCTTGCCTCAGTGGGTGATTGACTGAGCATGCCGTCACCGCAGGAATTAATATATCTCAGAATTAAGGGGCTGGATCGCTCAGAAGGGAGAGACAAGCCGTTTAGGTGTTGTTCCTTAAAACCCTGGTCATCGCAAGTCTTTTTTACTAGGCTTTATATAAAACGGAACAGCTTCAATTGAAAAACGTGTGTGTGAGGACACAGAGGGACTTATGGTCAAATGGCGGGGAGGGGGCGGTGTTGGATGCCCAGGAACTTTTAAGCATGGAGGGGCTCAATGACCCACCAGGAGATTCCATTATGGATGCTATCAGTCCTACATTGTAGCTGTATCTTAAATAGTAGCTTTAATTTTTTCTGTCAAAGAAAAAAAATGGATAGCACAATATTGACCTGTTAAGGTGCTACCATTACATCTGGTTTTGATTTATACATGGAGACCTAAAACTGGTTACTGGTATCTTCTGACACAAAGACTTAGAGACCCTCTACTTTGCAATCTCTTCTTCCGATACTTTACTTTATGACCTCTCTTCTCTGAGGACCATGCTGTTACTGGGTTGTGTTAACTGTCTCCTCCAACTAGACAAATACTCCAGTCATTGTCAGTTTCAAAGACTTCAGTGCTTAAGGAGGAACCTTTTACAGGAATGTATCTAGTCAGACTGTAATGTGCCAGATAACATTGGATCAGCCTATTACGTCTTAAAAAAATAAAATTAGACATATCCAAAGCATTCATTTTTTATTTCTAATGTACACATTTATGCAGGTTTTCTAGTGGAAATAAGACATGGCACAACAATCTGTGTGTATCAAGGTTGTCATATTTAAAAATATACTAAAGCTAAAAAACATGATTCGGTATTATATGCCAAGCCAGAACCTTCTCCAAAAGAGGGAGTTCCCTATCTCTAGACAGCTGTTTTTGGGTTCTTGCTGTAGAGCAAGTTCCTTTCTTTCTGTAGGAGAGCTACTCTGCATACTTTTTCCTCTACTCCCATAGTCCCACACTAAAAGCCTTTTGCTAGTCAACCAGCACCTAGCTCTGTACTGATGAGGGGTAAGAACCACCAAACAGCTGGGCTGTCCAGGAGATCTGGTGCCTTATGAATTATTATAAGGATGCTTTGGGGTTTGCTAGGAAATGATTGATGTTAAATTTGGAGAGGATGTCCAACCAGGACTGCTTAGAGACTATTTTATCTTGCACAGATAGGCGGTCAAGCAAATATTCAATAAACACCTCTCTCCCCCCCCCACCCCTTCTGTGTATTGTCTCTCAGTAAAGCTTCAGACCTGTGATCTACCCTTCCCTTCCTTTTTTTTCCAAACCTGCATTCCCAATGACTGTCGGTAATGCTTTATTTTTACTTTGTTTTATAATGTTTGCAGGAATGTTTGTGTAGCTTGTGGTATGATTTATAGCACCATGTAAATTGTATTATTTATAGTGTGCTGATTTCTAGCCTACACTGCATCACAGAACATTGTATGTATGTTGATTGCGTATAAAGCTATTTTTATTTTAAAAAATCAAACAAAAAACATTTGTCTATAGATAGGTAACTCTTACTTACGCAGTAGAATCTGGCTTGGCATATAACCCCTAATCCTGTTTTAAAGGGGTACTACTCGGAAAACAACTTATCCCCTATCCAAAGGAAAATCTCTGCTGAGGCACCCCAGTCATCTGATGCACAGAGCGAACTCCGCCCCATGCCGGATGACTGGCGACTACAGCCACCACGCCCCCTCCATTTATGCCTATGAGAGGAGGCGTGACGGCTGTGTACTAGGCATGACATCACGAACATGGAAGCTCCAACCGGGATCCCCGTGATCAGACATCTTATCCCCAAGATGTTTTTTGGCGGAGTACCACTTTAACCTCTTAAGGACGGAGGGCGTATCCATACGCTCCTGTTTTAAAGTCCTTATGGACTGAGGGTGTATGGATACTCCCGTGGGAATTCCGGTCCCCGCCACTCGCTGGGCAGGGACCGGACCGGGATGTCTGCTAATATTGTTCAGCAGGCATCCCAGCATATCGCCCAGGGGGGTCCTGAGACCCCCCCCCATGTCGGCAATCGCGGCAAATAGCAGATCAATTCAGATCTGCGATTTGCCGCTATTCCGGTCTGATCGGGTCTCTGGTGACCCGATCGCCTGGAAAATAGGGGTGATCGGAGCTGTCAGTGAAAGCCCCGATCATCCTAAGGGATAGGAGCGAGGTTGCAGTGGTGCCACCTCCTCCTATCCCCTGCTATTAGTCAGCAAGAGGTAGGGAGGCGACGGCATGGAGCATCAAGGAAGGTGGCAGTAAAGCGATATTTACTGCTGCCTTCTAATGGTTGCCAAACTGCAACACCCAGCATGCCAAGACAGCCAAAGGTTGTCTGGGCATGCTGGGAGTTGTAGTTTTGCAATATCTGGAGGGTCACAGTTTGGAGACCACTATATACAGTGGTGCCCAAACAGTAGCCCTCCAGATGTTGCAAAACTACAACTCTCACCATGCCTAGACTTTTGAAATTTTCATGAAAATTTTGAAAATTGATGCTATACTTTAAAGCCCTCTAATAGGTCAATTTTATCTCATAATCAGAATAATCGGTAAAAGCATCTTAGAGTTATTAATGCATAAAGTGACAGTGGTCAGAATTGCAAAAAAGGGCTCAGTCCTTAAAGTGAAAAAGGGCTCAATCCTTAACCCCTTAAGGACCCAGCCATTTTACACCTTAGGGCCCGGCCATTTTTTGCACATCTGACCACTGTCAATTTAAACATTAATAACTCTGGGATGCTTTTAGTTATCATTCTGATTCTGAGATTGCTTTTTTCGTGACATATTCTACTTTATTTTGGTGGTAAATTTTTGGCGTTACTTGCATCCTTTTTTGGTAAAAAAAAATCCCCAAATTTCATGAAAATTTTGAAAATTTTGCATTTTTCTAACTTTGAAGCTCTCTGCTTGTAAGGAAAATGGATATTCCCAATAAATTTTATTTTTATTCACAAATACAATATGTCCACTTTATGTTGGCATCATAAAATGGACATATTTTTGCTTTTTGAAAAAATAAGAGGGCTTCAAAGTAAAGCAGTAATTTTCGAAAATTTCATGAAAATTGCTAAATCTGAAGGGACAGATGTTACAGAACTACAACTCCCAGCATGCCTGGGCAGTCTAGGCATGCTGAGAGTTGTAGTTTGACAACATCTGGAGGGCTACCGTTTTGGCACCACTGTAACAGTGGTCTCCAAACTGTGACCCTCCAGATGTTGCAAAATTACAACTCCCAGCATGCCCAGACAGCCTTTGGCTTTGGCTGTCTGGGCATGCTGTGAGTTGCAGTTTGGCCTTCCTAGTGGTTGCCACAGTAAAGATCACTATCACTTTCACTTTCAATTCCCCCCTCCCCCACAGTAGTTTCCCTACCTGACCCAGGATCCAGCAGTCTCCAGCAACGATCGGGGTCTCCAGGCATCTTCTCCTGCAGGTACCGACCTCCATCTTCTTCCCACGATCCCCTCGACATCCAGAGGTGGCCAGAACGGGGGGTTGCCATGACAACCCACTGTCCTGCTCTGCCATTGGTCAGAATCAATTCTGATCTGGGCTGTCACTGACAGGTCAGATCATCACAATTTTCCGGGTGATCGGGTCACCAGAGACCCGATCAGCCCGGAATAGGAGAAAATCGCATGTCTGAATTGACATGCGATTTTCTGCGATCGCCGACATGGGGGGTCCCGGGACCCCCCTTGGCATTTGCACGGCATGCCTGCTGAAGGATTTCAGCAGGAATGCCGTTCTGATCTCTGCCCGGCGTGCGGCAGAGACCGGAGAAACACCAGGACGTCCTGGAACGTCGTTGGTCCTTAAAGCCCAGGGTGCGGGGACGTTCCAGAACGTCCTTGGTCCTTAAGGGGTTAAAGGGTTAAGGCTCTCTGGGTCAAAGTGGAAGGGGAAGCCACCTCCAGAAGGTGTCACTGTAGAGCAATTTTTTCCTTCTGGAAATTAGCTACCTTGCATACTCTTTTACCAAGGAACATTGCACAGCTTGTATGACTCTACATGCCAGTTTGGTAGACTCCTTTAAGAGACATACTAGTCCCCTAATCCCATGGATAGAATTCCAAATCCCAGATATATCATAAAGAAGAATGTTTAATGGAACCTATCTTGCTGGACTCTTTGCACCATTGTGATTATAAGATACTTTTATTTACTTATTTTTATATGATATGTGTTTGTTAATTTATTTTTCTATATATTTACGTATAGAATTTGCTCGTTTGTTTGAGGTTATTTAAAATATATTTCATACAATCAATACTAACATATGTATAATTTCTTTGTTATATTGTAATAGACAATGGTTTATGTCATCTGCCATTATGTGTATATGTAAAACATGACCAATGTTCTTTCCCACAAATGTCATTACCAAACTGAGTGTTGTATGTAATTGTATACAGGTTAATAGAATTAGCCTCTCATGGCTGGGCTATAAATCTGTCTCACTAATGTTTTGATTTATGTACATGTTCATTTTACCGGTTATTGATCTGTGTGTTGATTATATTTCTGCATTCTCTTAATGAAGGGGAATGTTTTTGTAATGTGTGGATGGTCAGCCTAAATGTATTTATAGTCAACCTGTCAGTGTGGGTTCACGTTGAACACTCACAATGTTTTATGACCCCCATTACTTATAGGGGAGCTATGCTGAAGAGTAATAAAATTGCAACTACATTTAATACAATTTTGACTTATTCGGTTTATTGAATATAGTAATTTTTTTGGAGTTCTTTAACTTCAAATGATCTCTGGGATTTTATCATATCAACTACTGGTTTCTTGAAGGTTTTGCCATCTTGTAAAGGTCTCCCCTAGCCACAAGATAGGGGATAACTAACTGATCACAGGGGGCCAGACCAATGGGATCTCCCTGCAAACTCAAGAGTGGGTACCTCAATCTCCTCTTAACGTGTAGCATGCATGTCATTTCTTTAGTCTCGCGGGAAAGTCCCAGGCTTCAAAGTTGCTGGGAATTTTTTACAGATATCCTGTGATCATCATCGGAGGTACGCTTTCAGTTAAATTTTCTTCCAAACATTAAAATGTTGCCACAAACAAACTTGACTTGTGCCCCTAATATCGGCATAATGTGAACTGCATGAGTCTGTTGGTGGCAGAATTAATGTTTGGAAAAAAATAAAGCTTGAAGAGAAGCTCTCACCATCTTAAAACATTTTTTCTGTCCATACCTATTGCTAATCTATCCCTAACCCCCTCCCTGCCTTTTAAAAATTGTTTCCTACCTATAAATGTCTTGGCTTCCGGCAGAGCTACAGCTGGCAGCAGAAGAAGACTTCCCCAGCAGGCGCAACGTCACTGACGCCTGCTGAACGCCGACTTCCGCCCTCACCTCATCTATGCTGCACTCCTGTCGGGAGCACGCATACATGAGCGGCCATTAGCATGGCAGGCTTCTCCGGGGTTTCCTCCTCCCTGTTTAGCAGATCATGTGCTACCCAGGGAGGAGGAGTATAGGAGCATCGCCATCCTGCTATGCAAGATATCCCTGCCGGGGGCGAGGATGGGCTGCGTGTGAGGCCAGTGAGCCAATTCGTGCAGCCCCGGCGTTCGCAGCGCTCACTCCTGAATTGACTGGCTGACTGAATTAGGACCGATTGCCCGGCCGGCATCGGTCCTAATTCAGTTGTGACGTCACATCAGGCTGCAGCCAGCCACTAGGAGTGAGACCCCCTAGTGGCCGGTTTTCAAATGTAAAATAAAATATTTTAAACAAAAAATAAATAATGGATACATAAGTACTACAACATATCCAAAAAAAAGTTTGGTGGCAGTGCCCATTTAAGTTTTTGAAAACAAACCTGACACCACCTTTGTCTATACTGTATGAAACTACTTACATTGCAAAATAGAGCAGTGGTGTGGAGCCAAAGCATGTACATGTACTGTAACAGTTTTGTCAGGACAAAACCATGATAGCAAAGTCACAGCCGGAAAAAGCCATTCTGTGCGCAAAACGTTCGGTGGTAGTGGCTCATCTGACCCTCCCTCAGCCACTTGGTAAATTATTGTATTTATGCTTTTTTTTTTCTCTTTTTTTTTTTAACCACAGGTTTTAATCGATAGTATACTTTTATGCAGTAATGCTTGTTATCATCCCTGCCTGCACTTTGCTATAGCAGCGAATCAGGATTGGCACTCACTTCTCTTATATATTTGACTATTATTATTCATACCCTGGTGGTACTGTGAACCTTTTTCTATTTCTTCTTAGTATATCTCCACAGTCTCTGTTTTTCATTATGCAAGCAGTGAGTTCTTTTCAATGTTTTTAAATGTGTCTTTGCTGCATGTATGTATTAATAAAATGTATGCTTTGATCTTTAAAGGCCGCTTTTTTTTTATGCATGATTTGCTTGAGTGTCTGTTTAGTGCAGCTTATGTTCTGTTCCCATCCACATTCTGCTCCTGTGTTCAGGCTGCCTCAAGTCATCCTATTCCTGAAACCTGATTCCATGTTCTGTATTCTGACCTGTTTCCTAGCCTGCCTCAAGTTGCCTTCTAGTTTTCACCAGGCTTGTATATGGATTCTGATTTTGGGTTGCTCTCTGGATTTCACACATGATATTGTATTCTATTATCCCGAAATTGATATGATACGTGCAGAAGGAATACGAACAGTATCTAAAAACGCTCCTACGCTTAGAAAGATTTTGCCTCCAACATTGTTTTCATCTTAACCCACCAAAACCTTTACATGACTTGACTCCAAACCCTAAATGTGGCCATAGGAGGTGTGTAAGATGTTCTTTTATGAACACTAATACTAAGTTTAAATCTAGTATTATCCAATAATGATAATAACCAGATAACGATATAACCAGTTTTATAGTGTATCCAGCAACTTGCAATATTTGCTATGTTCAGTATGTGGGTCTCAAAAGTAACTCCCTGAAAAACAGATTCCGTTGTCAGCTGACTGGTATAATAAATAATGCTGTAAATAATTCTACTCTATAAGGTACATGGAAACTGGCAGATGTAAATACCAGGGTTGTTCTTATTCTCACATACTAATAGACATCCTTTAAAGTAATTAATTTACAGTAAAACAATACAATTGTCTTATGTATCTTTGTAATTTTTACTACTTTTACTAGCTTTGTTGGGTTTGAGCTCACTTTCTGTATATGTGTTATTACATATAGTGGTGGTGAAGCCATGTAGGAGACAGTTGTTCACAGTGACCTGGTCAACGGTGCCTCGTACGTTATCTCATAGTGGAGCAAATATTGAAGTGTATGCGTTTTTACACTTCTGACTATGATACTAAAACATAATTTATATATATATATATATATATATATATATGTGTGTGTGTATGAAATGCAACATGTAAGATTTCCATCAACAAATAGTAAATTATCTGCAATATACAATGTTAATAGTTTTGTTTGAGTGTTATACTTTTGTTATGTGTGTATTGTGGCACTTGTTGTGCCTCAGTGTATGTCTAACGCAAATGATGTGATAGTGACCTGACTAATGAACAGGTTTTTAAGTCATCTTAAGGTTTACACACCTGGTCTGTGATTAACCCCTTAAGGATGCAGGGTTTTTCCGTTTTTGCATTTTCATTTTTTCCTCATCACCTTCTAAAAATCATAACGCTTTCAATTTTGCACAAAAAATTCCATATGATGGCTTATTTTTTGCGCCACCAATTCTACTTTGCAGTGACATTAGTCATTTTATCCAAAAATCCACGACGAAACGGAAAAAAAATTCATCGTGCAACAAAATTTAAGAAAAAATGTCATTTTGTAAATTTTGGGGGCTTTAGTTTCTACTCAGTGCATTTTTCGGTAAAACTAACACCTTATCTTCATTCTGTAGGTCCATACAGTTAAAATGATACCCTACTTATATAGGTTGCATATTGTCATACTTCTGAAAATAATAATAACTACATGCAGGAAAATTTATGTGTTAAAAATTATCATATTCTAACCCCTATAACTTTTTTATTTTTCCGCGTACGGGCTGGTATGAGGACTAATTTTTTGTGCCGTGTTCTGAAGTTTTTATCGGTACCATTTTTGTATTGATCAGACTTTTTGATCACTTTTTATAAATTTTTTCATGATATAAAAAGTGACCAAAAATACGCTATTTTGGACTTTGGAATATTTTGGCGCGTACGCCATTGACCGTGCGATTTCATTAACAATATATTTTTATAGTTCGGACATTTCCTCACGCGGCAATACCACATATGTTTATTTTTATTTACACAGTTTTTTATTTTATGGGAAAAGAGGGGTGATTCAAACTTTTATTAGGGAAGGGGTTAAATGACCTTTGTTAACTTTTTTTTAACTTTTTTTTGCAGTGCTATAGCTCCCATAGGGACCTATAACACTGCACACACTGATCTCTTATGCTGATCCCTGCAAAGCCATAGCTTTGCATGGATCAGCGAGATAGGGGCTCGATTGCTCAAGCCTGTAGCTCAGGCTTGGAGCAATCAAACCCCGATCGGACGCTGCGGAGACAGGTAAGGGGACCTCCGCTCACGTCCTAGCTGATCGGGACATCGCGATGTCCCGATCAGCCCGACTGAGCTGCCGGGAAGCGTTTACGTTTACTTTCAGACGCGGCGGTCAACTTTGATCGCCACATCTGAAGGGTTAATAGGGCGCGGCACAACGATCAGTGCGGCACGCTGTTAGCCCAGGGTCCCGGCTATGAATAGCAGTCGGGACCGACCTGGTGTGATGCGGGGTCACGGTGTGACCCCGTTTTAAACACCAGTACCAGGCGTAGGGCGTATAGGTACGTCCTTAAGAGGTTAAGGTGATTTCTGACCGAAACACATCAGATCCATGTCTGTCCTTGCGGTGTGGACTCTTTTTTTTAATCGTTATTATAAAGAAGGATGTTTTATGAAACCTACCTGCTGGACTCTTGTCACTCTTGTTATCCATTAATTGAAGACCTGCTGTAACCACTGTATTCGCTGTACCTGAGTGGACAATGGCGTGAGCCGCACAAGGGAGCGGAGTCTAAGGAGACGCTGGTTTTCACTAGAGCCTGCCGCAAAGCAAGATAGACTTGCTGCGGCAGGTGGCTCCCAGGTCGCTACCCCCGGCACAACTCTTCCATAAAGGCAGCAGAGGTGATGCGTGGCACAGAAGGATGAGACGTACTCAGAGTCAGGGACAGGCAGGTAGGTCAAGGCAAGTGGCAAGGAACAGGGGTTAGGAAACGTAGCACGAGAACACGAAATAGCTGATACAACAGGGAATGCTTACTCTAAGGCAACAGGGCACACAGATCTGGCAGGGAACAGGAGGAAGTGTGGGGTTAAATAGGGTCAGTTCCTGACAAGCACCAATCAATGGTGCACAGGCCCTTTAACCTCTTAAGGATGCAGGGTGTACCTGTACGCCCTGCTCCCGGTTTATAATGCGGGGTCACGCTGTGCCCTCACATCATACCGGGTCAGTCCCGGCGGCTAATGAAATCTGGGACCCTGGGCTAATAACGTGCAGCACCGATCGTTGTACCGCGTGCCATTAACCCTTTAGACGCAGCGTTCAAAGTTGATTGCCGTGTCTAAAATAAAAGTAAAAGCTTCCCGGCAGCTCAGTCGGGTTGATCGGGACCATCGCGGTCAAATCGCAATGTTCCGATCAGCTAGGACTTAGCAGGAGGGTCCCTTACCTGCCTCTGTCGTGTCCGATCAGCGATTGATTGCTCCAAGCCTGAAACCCAGGCTTGAGCAATCAACCACTGATTACACTGATCTTTGCCATGTCAATGCACAGCAATGATCTGTGTATGAGATCGGTATGTGAAGTGTAATAGCCACTAGGGGGGGCCATAAAACTGCAAAAAAAAAAAAAAAAAAAAAAAAAAAAAAAAGATAATCAAGATAATTTAATCCCTTCCCTAATAAAAGTAAGAATGACCCCCCTTTTCCCATTTAAAAAAACAACTGTTTAAATAAAAATAAACATATATGGTATTGCCACGTGCGGAAATATCAGAACTATAAAACTGTGTCATTAATTAAACGGCACGGTCAATGACGTACGTGCAAAAAAATTCAAAATCCAAAAAAGCGTATTTTTGGTCACTTTTTATATCATGAAACAATGAATAAAAAGCGATCAAAAAGTCTGATCAATACAAAAACGGTACCGATAAAAACTTCAGATCCCAGCGCAAAAAATGAGCCCTAACACCGTCCCGTTTGCAGAAATATAAAAAAGTTATATCGATCAGAAGATGACAATTTTGAACATATAAATTGTAGTTATAATTTTTTTCAGAAGTACGACAAAATCAAATCTATATAAGTAGGGTATCATTTTAACCATATGGACCTACAGAATAAAGATAAGGGGGTTTATTTACTAACGTGATCCCGAACCTTTTTTGTTGGGTTTTGCACCCAAGTTGTGTCGCACGTTCCATGCAACACAATTTGCGACCAAAAAAACCCGAAACCCTCCATTTTACAAGAAAAACCGGAAAAGGGGGCGTGGTCCCGACAAAAAGGGCGTGTCCCCGACGGTTTTGAGAAATCCCAACATATTTACTAAGGTCTCCACAGAAAATGTGGTGGATTTCAGCTGAGGAAAACCCGACAGATCAGAACAGTTGTAAAAAAGCAAAACGTAGGGAAAAGTGCAAAATATAGGGAAACCTCAGTAAATACCTTGGAAAAATACCTGTCGGAAATCAAAACCCACAAAGAAAACTGCACTCCACTCTTAGTAAATAAACCCCAAGGTGTCGTTTTTACCGAAAATTGTTGCACAATGAATATTTTTTCCGTTTTGCAATGGATTTTTTGGTAAAATGACTAATGTCACTGCAAAGTAGAACTGTTGGTGCACAAAATAAGCCATATTATGGAATTTTAGGTGCAAAATTGAAAGCGCTATGATTTTTAGAAGGTGATGAAAATGCAAAAACGGAAAAACCCTGCATCCTTAACGAGTTAAATCTCTGAGAACCGTCGCACGCGCGCTAGGAGGCGGGTATGCATGTGCCGGCATAGCAGGGAGAACGGAGGAAGCAGGAAGACGGCGGGGCAGGTGAGAAGCAGTGGACCGCGCGCTTTTGCATCGCATCATGTGAAGCGCAGTACAGTCTATGAGGGGAATCGTCAGGGAGAGCGGCCACGGCCAGCGGTGCTACTCATAACAGTACCCCCCTTAGAGCTCCCCCTTTTTTTGGGGGCCGCAGGAACCTACATACAAGATCCTGATCCAAAATGTTTTCATCGGGCTCCCAAGATCTCTCTTCCGGCCCGAACCTCTTCCAATCAACCAGAAAGAACCGTCTCCCTCTGACAGTCTTGATGGCCGGAATCTCATTCACCTCAAACAGATCAGAAGCATCGGACACCTGTGAAGGAGAAACGTGCCTCTGGGAAAAATGGTTAAGAACTAGAGGCTTAAGGAGGGAGACATGGAAGGAGTTCGGGATCCGTAGGGAAGAACGCAGGCAGAGTTTGTAATACATCAGGTTAATACGGCTCAGGATTTTGTAGGGACCAAGGAACCGAGGACCTAGTTTTTAACTGGGGATCTTTAAATGAACATATTTGGCAGACAGCCAGACTTTATCTCCAGGAGAGAAGATCAGAGTTGGTCTTGTTCTTTTATCGGCCTTCATGAGGGTAGAGGCATGTTTTAAGGATCGCTGGGTTTCCAGCCAAATAGCCATAAAATCTTAGATCTGAAGATCCACGGCGGTACCCCAGAAGAGGTAGGTAGAGAAAGAGGAGGGTGAGGATGGGGGCCGTAGACAATAAAGAATGGTGAATTTGTAGTAGCCTCAGAATCTCTGTGATTATAAGAAAACTCTGCCCAAGGGAGTAGGTTGGCCCAATTGTCCTGTCGTGCAGAAACAAAGTGACAGAGGTAGTCACCCAGAATTTGATTCACCCTCTCTCCCTGGCCATTGGTCTGTGGTTGATATGCAGAGGAAAATTCCAACTTGACTTTGAGACGAGAACAAAGAGCCTGCCAAAACTTGGAAACAAACTGGACCCCTCGATCAGAGACAATATGTAACGGTAATCCATGTAAACAAAAATTATGCCGGAAGTATTGATCCACCAGCTGTGGAGCAGAGGGAAGTCCAGGCAAAGGAACAAAATGGGACATTTTGGAGAAATGATCTGTGATGAAGTCCATGGCAATGTCCAAGGACAGTCCGCAATGGGCAGAGGTTGTAGTAGACCCGCAGGTCTAAGTTGAGGCGTCTTGTCATGGGAACAAGTAACACAGGAATGGACAAAAATCTGAAACATCTCGCTCCAAATTCGGCCACCAATAAAGTCGGGAAATGAGCTGAGTGTACTTTCATATTCCCTGATGCCGGGCCGGTAAAGAGGAGTGTCCCCAATTGAATACCTTAATTCTAAGGCGGGATGGCACAAAAGACTTTCCTGGTGGAACTTGCTGTAGGTCGAGAGGAGCGACTGAGATCAAACGTTCAGGGGAGGAGTCCAGGCCCACCACATCAGAAAGCCTGGAGAGAGCATCGGCCTTAATGTTCTTATCGAATAAGAAAATTTAATCTGCAGAAGAAAAGAGACCACCTGGCCTGCAGGGGGATTCAGACTGAAGATACAAAAGATTCTTATGATCTGTGTAGATACTGACTGGATGAGTAGATCCTTCCAGTAGATGACGCCATTCTTCCAGGGCGAGCTTAATGGCCAAAAGTTCAAGGTCTCCAATTGAATAATTTCTCTCGGCAGGCAAAAAAGTCTTTGAAAAAAAACACAAGTCACGGTTTTACCCCTGGAAGTCTTTTGGGTCAGTATGGCCCCAGCTCCTACAGAAGAGGCATCTACTTCGAGGAAGAAGGGTTTTTCTGGATCGGATCTCGACAAAACTGGTGCAGAGGCAAATGCCGATTTCAATTGGGAGAATGCTTCTTCGGCCTCAGGAGGCCAGGATTTGGGGTTACCATTCTTCTTAGTGAAAGCCCCAATCGGTGCAACCAGCGAGGAGAAGTATGGTATAAACTGTCGATAATAATTGGCAAATGTATAGCCCGCAGGCCAGAAGGTCGAGGCCAGTTAAGAACCGAAGACAGCTTATCAGGGTCCATTTGGAGGCCTTGGTTTGAGACAATATATCCAAGAAACTCAAAGAGGCATTGCTCGAGTTTGGCGTAAAGGTGATTATGCCACAGGCGTCGTAGGACCTGACGCACATGTGTGCAATGGGCCTCCAAGTTGGGAGAGAAGATCAGGATATCATCCAAATACACCACAAAACAAATGTAGAGAAGATCACGGACTATGTCATTGACGAATTCTTAAAAAAACGTCCTAGGTGTTACAGAGACCAAAAGACATCACAAGGTACTTGAAGTGCCCATCACGGGTATTAAAGTCTGTTTTCCATTCATCTACTTCCCGAATTCTGATGATTGTACTCTCCTCGCAGATCAAGTTTGGAGAAGACCTTGGCACCCTGCAGGTGATCAAAGAGCTCAGAAATCAAAGGTAAGGGGCACTGATTCTTGATAGTAATCTTGTTAAGTCCCCAGTAATCAATACAAGAGCAGAGAGACCCGTCCTTCTTTTCCACAAAGAAGAATCCTGCATCGGCAGGGGAGTAGGACTTCCGGATGAAGCCATTCTGGAGATTCTCGTTAATGTACTGTAATGTAATGGTAAATCGGGCAGTCATAGGGACGGTGCGGAGGAAGACTTAACGCCTGTTTTCACAGAAGACGTCTGCAAAGTACTGGTTTGGAACAGTCAAACCCAGTATAGATGAAGGAGGTAGAGAATACTTAGGCTAAGGTGACGCCAGACAGCGGTTTTGGCAGACAGGTCCCCAGCGAATGACTCTAGCAGTTTGCCAGTCGAGAACCGGGGCATGACGTTGAAGCCAGGGAAGGCCGAAGAGAAGCTCCGAAGTACAATGAGGAAGGACATAGAACTTGATCTTCTCATTGTGTAAAGAGGTGAATAATAAAACTGGCATAGTCAATCAAGGAGAGGGAGAATTCACACCTAGAGACGCCTCTCCCACGTGCCCTAGGTGCATGCGTTTCCCGAACGTGGGGGCCGTAGAGGACAATTTCTGAGGAAATGTTCCGTGCTGGCACAATACAGGCACAAGTTCTCTTCACGTCGACGGGACCTCTCTTGTTCGGACAAGTGGGCACGGTCCACCTGCATAGCCTCTTCGGCAGGAGGCAACCTTGGTGGATGAGGTGGCCCCTAAAAAAAACTGGTGCCAATTGGGGTAAACGACATGTCCGAACTGGTTCACGTTCTTGGCAAAGTTCCTCCTGCCTCTCGGCAAAACACACATCAATGCGAGTGGACAAGAGAATGAGCTCACTCAGAGAAGATGAGGATGTCGTGCAGCGAGAGCATCCTTAACTCTACTGGAAAGTCCCTTTTTAAAGGTAGCACACAGAGCCTCATCATTCCAGTCCAATTCGGAGGCTAGAGTGCAGAACTGGACCGCGTAGTCACCAACAGTAGAGTCCCCTTGACGGAGGTTCAGAAGTGTGGTTTCGGCCGAGGAGACCCGTGTAGGCTCTTCAAAGACACTGCGGGATTCCAAAAGGAAGGCTTGCAGATTGGAGGACACTGTATCATTTCTGTCCGAGAGAGGTGTGGCCCAGGCCAGGGCTTTCCTGGAAAGAAGACTGACCATGATCGCCGCCTTGGCACGCTCTGTCGGGAATGAATCAGCCATAAGTTCCAAATGAATAGAACATTGGGTCACAAACTCCCTGCACAATTTAGGGTCCCCTTCGAACTTTGTCGGCAGAGACAGACGTAACTTGGAGCCAACAGAAGCCACAGAAGCTGCAGACACTGGAGGAGCCACTGGAGCAGGTGGAGGCTGCTGCGACTGTTGAGCGGAGAGGAGCTTCTGCATCATTGCGGATAGCTGATTCAGCTGTTGGGCTTGTTGCTCAATCTGCAGAGATTGTTGTGCCACTATAGTAACATAGTTCATAAGGTTGAAAAAATCAACTCCATCAAGTTCAACCTATAACCTAATGAGTCCCTACTGAGTTAATCCAGAGGAAGGCAAAAAAAAAACTCATACTAGAGGTACAAATTCCTTCCCAACTCCAAATATGGCATCAGAATAAATCCCTGGATCAACGTTCTGTCCCTATAAATCTAGTATACATAACCAATGATGTTATTATTCAGCAAAAATGCATCCAGACCCCTTTTTGAACTCTTTTACAGAGTTCACCATAACCACCTCCTCAGGCAGAGAATTCCATAGTCTCATTGCTCTTACAGTAAAGAACCCCCGCCTGTGCTGGTGTAGAAACCTTCTTTCCTCTACGTAGAGGATGCCCCCTTGTTATAGATACAGTCCTGGGTATAAATAGATCATGGGAGAGATCTCTGTAAGGTCCCCTGAAATATTTATACATAGTTATTAGGTCCCCCCTAAGCCTTCTTTTTTCTAAGCTAAATAACCCCTTTTGATAATCTTTCTTGGTACTGTAGTCCTCCCATTCCCCATATTACCCTGGTTTGTCTTTGAACCCTCTCCAGCTCCACTATATCTTTCTTGTACACTGGTGCCCAGTACTGTACACAATATTCTATGTGTGGTCTGACTAGTGATTTATACAGTGGTAGAATTATTTCCTTGTCATGGGCATCAATGCACCCCATGATTTTATTTGCCTTGACAGCAGCTGCCTGACACTGGTCACTACAGCTAAATTTACTGTTAACTAAGACTCCCAAGTCCTTTTCCACATCAGTTGTCCCAAGTGTTCTCCCAATTAATACATAATCCCAGCCTGGATTTTACTTCTCCATGTGAATTACCTTACATTTGTCAGTCTTGAACCTCATCTGCCACTTCCCAGCCCAAACCTCCAACCTATCCAGATCCATTTGTAACAGTTCATTGTCCTCTATTGTGTTTACTGCTTTACAGAGTTTAGTATCATCTGCAATTATGCTATTTTACTATTCAACCCCTCTTAAAGGTCATTAATGAATATATTAAATAGGACAGGACCCAAGATGGACCCCTGTGGTACTCCACTAGTAACAGTCACCCAATCATAATAAGTACCATTAATAACCACCCTGTTTCCTATCACTGAGCCAGTTACTTACCCAATTGCACACATTCTTCCCCA
Organism: Hyla sarda; assembly: GCF_029499605.1. Classification (NCBI taxonomy): domain Eukaryota; kingdom Metazoa; phylum Chordata; class Amphibia; order Anura; family Hylidae; genus Hyla; species Hyla sarda. Next base: position 379,423,145 of record NC_079189.1, on the reverse strand, counting down.
GCCCAATCCTTCTCATTTTATGCACCAATCTTTTATGTGTCGCAGATAGATCAGCGACATTCGACAGAGGCACCTTGGCGGGATCCGCTGTACCTGAGTGGACGATGGCATGACCTGCACCAGAGAGCGGAGTCTAAGGAGCTGCTGGTTTTAACCAGAGCCCGCCGCAAAGCAAGATGGACTTGCCGTGGCAGGCATCTCCCAGGTCACTACCCCCGGCACGACTCGTCCACAAAGGCAGCCAAGGCGATACGTGGCACAGAAGGATGAGACGTACTCAGAGTCGTGGACAGGTAGGTAGGTCAAAGCAGGAGGCAAGGAACAGTGGTCAGGAAACATAGCATGAGAACTGGTACACGAAATAGCTGATACAACAGGGAACGCTTTCTCTAAGGCAACAGGGCACAAAGATCCAGGAGGGAACAGGAGGAGTGCGGGGTTAAATAGGGTCAGTTCCTGACGAGCACCAATCAATGGTGCACAGGCCCTTTAAATGTAAAAAAGCCTGCACATGCGTGCCCTAGGAGGTGGGTATGCGCGCGCCGGCTAGCAGGGAGAACGGAGGAAGCTTGCGGAGGGTCGGGCAGAGAGAGCTCCCACGGCCAGCAGCGCTACTTATATCACCTACTCCAGATTGTCCATGAAAGATAATGTCTATCAAGAGGTGATAGCTGGTTTAGTACTACTGTGCATTTTGTCTATATTTAGCTGTAGCTCTATATTTAGCTGTAGTTCTAAACATAAAGCTGTAGCTTTATGTTTATCCTTTTGGCTTAAATGGGCACTGTCAGATCCAAAACCTTTTATATGTTGTTACTGAAAGACCTTTTGTAATATGATAGTTACATTTTTTTTTTAATATTTAATAATGAAAACAGCTCCTAAAAAAAACACCACTAGGGGTCCCTATACCTACTGGGACACTAACCAGTCCAGCAGCATCAGGCTTGTCAATGAGTCATGGACAAGAGATGACTAATGGACAAGGCTGCATGAGAAGACAAACCAATCACCTCCCACCACTACAGGGGAGGGACACACCCCCTTCCCCTGAGAGGATTTCTAACACTGTGAGCTGGAGGGATTTTTATAATAAATATAGGTGATAGAGGCATAAACATTAGATGTACATGGTCAGGATTAGGTACTAACTAACATTTTTTTTTTTTTTTTTGGGATCTGACAGGTATGTTTTAATAAACACAAATATCACATCAGTAGTGGGACATCTGCCCCAAGAAGACGAAATAGCTGGATTATTCCTGCTATTCGTAACACACCTAACCCATTATTTACAAAATCCCACTACTCACCCAATACCCAGAGTTCCTTAAGGTTATATTAATGTCTTAACCTCTTCAGACATAGGGCATACAGGTACGCCCGGGGGAATTCCGATTCCCGCCGCTAGTCGGTTGGGGACCGGACGGGGATGCCTGCTAAAATCATTCAGCAGGCATCCCGGCACATCACCGAGGGGGGTCCCCATGTCAATTAAGACCGGCGACCACCCACGGTGGTCAGGGCAGAACAGGGGAACTGTATTGTGACCGGAGGCGGCGGTGGAGGTTACTTACCGGCGGCGATCGGCGATCCTCTCCCTGGTGCGGCGGGCGGTGATCCTGCAGACTACGGAAGCCGGTGAGTTGCCTATACAGTGGTCTCTAAACTGTAGCCCTCCAGAATTTGCAAAACTACAACTCCCAGAATGTCCAGAAATCTGTTTTCTGTTTAGGCATGCTGGGCTTCATAGTTTTGCAACATCTGGAGGGCCCCAGTTTGGAGATCACAGTGTGGTGGTTTCTAAACCGTGGCCCTCTATATCTTGCAAAACTACAACTCCCCGCATGCACGAACCGCAAACGGCTGTCTCGCCATGCTGGGAGTTGTAGTTGCGTACCTCCAGCTGTTGTATAACTACATCTCCCAGCATGCCCTTCGGGATCAGTACATGCTGAAAGTTGTAGTTTTGCAACAGCTGGAGGCACACTGGTTGGAAAATCCTGAGTTAGGTAACAGAACCTAACTGAAGGTTTTCCAACCATTGTGCCTCCAGCTGTTGCAAAAGTACAACTCCCAGCATGCACGGTCTGTCAGTGCATGCTGTGAGTTGTAGTTTTGCAACAGCTGGAGGTTTACCCCCCCATGTAACGGTACAGTCACCCTGGCGGGTTTACAGTGAGTTTCCTGCTTCAAGTTTGAGCTGCGGCAAATTTTCCACCGCAGCTCAAACTCCTAGTGGGAAACTCACCATAAACTGCCACCATAATAAAGGGTAAAACACTACATATACACCCCCTTATACTGTCCCCCCCAATAAAAATGAAAACATATCGTACGGCAGAGTTTCCAAAACGGAGCCTCCAGCTGTTGCAAAGCAACAACTCCCAGCATTTCCGGACAGCCACTGACTGTCCAGGCACACTGGGAGTTTAACAACAGCTGGAGGCACCCTATTTGGGAATCACTGGTGTAGAATACTCCTACCGTATATACTCGAGTATAAGCCGAGTTTTTCAGCTCGATTTTTCGTGCTGAAAACACCCCCCTCGGCTTATACTCGAGTGAACTCTCCACCCTCAGTGGTCTTCAACCTGCGGACCTCTAGATGTTTCAAAACTACAACTCCCACATGCCCGGACAGCCATCGGCTGTCCGGGCATGCTGGGAGTTTTGAAACATCTGGAGGTCCACAAGTTGAAGACCACTTCCCGGGCCTTCGTCATCATCCAGCCCCCATCCCCCCTTTAGTTTTTTACTCACCTCCGCTCGGCGGGATGTTCGGGTGAGCTGGTCCGGGCCATCTGTGCTGCAGGACCGTCTGGTGGAGAGGGATAGTCGTTCCGGGCTGTCCATCTTCACCGGGGGTGCCTCTTCTCCGCGCTTCAGGCCCGGAATAATGACGTTGCCTTGACGCCTTGACTGTGTGTCGTCGTCAAAGCAACGTCATTATCCCAGGGCCGGGCGCGAAGTGCGGAGAAGAGGCCTCCCCCGGTGAAGATGGACAGCCCGGAACGACTATCCCTCCCCACCGGACGGTCCTGCGGCACAGATGGCCCAAACCAGCTCACCCGAATGTCCCGCCGAAAACTAAAGGGGGGATGGGGGGCTGGATGATGACAAAGGCCCGGGCAGTGGTCTTCAACCTGCGGACCTCCAAATATTTCAAAACTACAACTGGGAGTTGTAGTTTTGGAACATCTGGAGGTCCGCAGGTTGAAGACCACTGTTAACTCAGACATTGACAAGCGGTGATGATGAAGGGGGTGGTGTGGGATGATGACAGGGTAATGATGAAGGGGGGATGATGACAGGGTAATGATGAAGGGGGGGATGATGACAGGGTAATGATGAAGGGGGGGATGATGACAGGGTGATGATGATGAGGGTGTTAATGACGGGGGTCTGGATGATGACAGGGGGGATTATGTATTTCCCACCCTTCCTGGGTTTTTGGGGTGAAATTAGGGGCCTCGGCTTATATTTGGGTCGGCTTATACTCGAGTATATACAGTATATCCACCCCTATGCAATCCCTAATTTAGTCCTCAAATGCACATGGCGCTCTCTCACTTCATAGCCCTGTAGCAATTCAAGGAAAGTTTAGGGCAACATATGGGGTATTTCCGTACTCGGGATCAATTGCCGTACAAATTTTGGGGGGCTTTTTCTCCTTTTACCCCTTATGAAAAGGAAAAGTTGGGGTCTACACCAGCCTGTTAGTGTAATTTTTTTTATTTTTTAACACTAACATGCTGGTGTTGCCCCATACTTTTTATTTTCAAAAGAAGTAAATGAAAAAAAAGACCCCCAAAATTTGTAGCGTAATTTCTCCTGAGTACGGAAATAACCCATATGTGGGCGTAAAATGCTCTGCGATGCACAACAAGGCTCAATAGTGAAAGTGCACCATGTACATTTGAGGCCTAAATTCCAAAGATCTGTCAAACACCAGTGGGGTGTAAATGCTCACTGCATCCCTAATTAAATTCTGTGAGGCGTGTAGTTTCCAAAATGGGGTCACATGTGGAGGGGGGGGGGGGGCACTGTTCTGGCACCACAGGGAGCTTTGTAAACGCACATGGCCCTTGACTTCTATTCCAACCAAATTCTCTCTCCAAAAGTTCAATGGCACTCCTCCTCTTCTGAGCATTTTAGTGTGCAGAGCACTTGATGTCCACACATGGGATATTTCCATACTCAGAAGAAAAGGGGTTACAAATTTTGAGGGACAATTTCTCCTATTAACCCTTGTAAAAATGTACCACTTGGGGGAAAAAACAGCATTTTGGTGAAAATTTTTTCTTTCATTTACACATACGACTTTAACGAAAAGACGTCAAAAACCTGTGGGGTGTTAAGGCTCACTGTACCCCTTGTTACGTTCCTTGAGAGGTGTAGTTTCCATAATAGTATGCAATGTGGGTTCTTTTTTTGCTGTTCTGGCACCATAGGGGCTTCCTAAATGTGACATACCCCCCCCAAAAAACCATTTCAGAAAAACTCACTCTACAAAATCCCATTATAGCTCCTTCCCTTCTGAGCCCTCTAGTGCACCCATAGAGCACTTGAAATACACATATGAGATATTTCCTTACTCAAGCGAAACTGGATTCCAAATTTAAGGGTGATTTATCTCCTTTTACCCCTTGTAAAAATTCAAAAACTGAGTCTACAAGAACATGTGAGTATAAAAAATTAAGACTTTGAATTTTCTCCTTCTTTCTCCACTTTGCTGCTATTCCTGTGATCACCTAAAGGTTTAACACACTTACTGAATGTAATTTTGAATCATTTGTGGGGTACAGTTTTTATAATGGGGTCATTTATGGGGTATTTCTAATAGGAAAGAACTTCAAATCCACTTCAAAACTGAACTGGTCCCTGAAAAATTCAAATTTTGAAAATTTTATGAAAAATTGGAACATTGCTGCTGAACTTTGAAGCCGTCTGATGTATTCCAAAAGTAAAAACATCTCAACTTTATGATGCAAACATAAAGTAGACATATTGTATATGTGAATCACAATATAATTTTTTTGGGATGTAAATTTTCCTTATAAGCAGAGAGTTTCAAAGTAAAAAAAAATGCAACATTTTCATAAACTTTTGGAATTTTTCACCAAGAAATGATGCAAGTATTCACGAAAATTTACCACTAACATAAAGCAGAATATGTCACGAAAAAACAATCTCGGAGTCAGAATGAAAAGTAAAAGCATTCCAGAGTTATTAATGCTTAACCTATTGGGGATTCTATAATGCCCGGCCGTTGATCTATCAATGGCAGTGACCCGTGGCTAATAGCACGCGGCACTGATCGCCGTGTCTAAAGTGAAAGTAAGACATTGCCGGTTAGCTCAGGGAGCTGTTCTGGATCGCCGCGATGAAATTGCGGCATCCCGAACAGCTTACAGGACAGCAGGAGGGTCCCTACTTTCCTCCTCGCTATACGATTGCCGAATGACTGCTCAGTGCCTGAGATCCAGGCATGAGGAGTCAAGCGGCAGAATAATTGATTAATGGTTTCCTATGAGAAACCATTGATCATTGTAAAAGATCAGTGTGTGCAGTGTTATAGCCCCCTATGGGAGCTATAACACTGCAAAAAAAAAAAAAGTGAAAAAAAGTGAATAAAGATCATGTAACCCCTTTTCTAATAAAAGTTTGAATCACTCCCCTTTTCCCATTTAAAAAAAAAACTGTGTAAATTAAAATAAACATATGTGGTATCGCCATGTGCAGAAACGTCCAAATGATAAAAATATATCGTTAATTAAACCACACGGTCAACGGAGTATGTGCAGAAAAATTGCAAAGTCCAAAATAGCAAATATTTGGTGATCAAAAAGTCTGATCAATACATAAATGGTACCGCTAAAAATTTCAGATCACGGCGCAAAAAATGAGCCCTCATACCGCCCATAGCTACGTGGAAAAAAGTTATAGGGGTCAGAAGATGACATTTTTAAACGTATTAATTTTATATATAAGTTATGATTTTATATATAAGTTATGATTTTTTTCAGAAATACGACAAAATCAAACCTATATAAGTAGGGTATCATTTTAATCGTATGGACCTACAGAATAAAGATAAGGTGTAATTTTTACCAAAAACTGTACTACGTAGAAACGGAAGCCCCCAAAAATTACAAAATGGCATTTTTTTCTTCAGTTTTGTTGCACAATGATTTTTTTCCGTTTTGCCATGGCTTTTTGGGTAAAATGACTGATGAATTGGTGGTGCAAAAAAAAAGCCATCATATGGATTTTTAGGTGCAAAATTGAAAGAGTTATGATTTTTAAAAGGTGAGGAGGAAAAAACAAAAATGCAAAAACAGGAAAACCCTCCATCCCCAAGGTGTTAAAGCACAGTGGTCAGATTTGCAAAGGTGAAAATTAGCTGTGTCCTTAAAGGGTTAAGGAGGAAAATACCAGACATTTTACCAGATCCAATACAAAAATAGACACCAAGTTAACTGCCACCTGTAAAGAGTCTGGCCAAATGTTGAAATCTGAACTGTAATTAACACAATATTGTGACAATAAAATATGGGTTTTGATCTCAGACTTAAAATATCTATCCTGACCTATGTATTTACAGCCCGTATTTACAGACAGGAAATGGTTTTATGCAGAATAAAGGTGCTATTTTTAATAAACTATTTTATAGCTTTTAATATTGCACTTGGCTTAGATTGTTTAGATGTTCTAATGTTACATGTAGGTTATGTTGAGCAGACACCTGGAGGAAACATGGCAATATCTATCTATCATCTATTTCATATCTATCTCATATTTACGGTTACAAAAAAAAAAAAGTATGTGAACTCTTTGGAATTATAAATAAACCGAAAATACAGTATGATTCCTATGTATAAGAGGGGAGCTAGTATAATTCTCCTTAAAGTACTCCTAGGATAGTATAACTGGACATGTTAAACTACTGCCAATATAGCAAAAATTTTAATAAGAATCCTATACAAAGAACTGTGGCAGACTCAAGTATAATGCAAATAACAACAAATTTTATTAATTAAAATTATGCAGTATGAAAACAGGAATGGCGTCTGACAAACATGGAACGTCTCTCAAACCGTGGTTACAAGTAAGTATATGAAAACATAAAGCCAACCCACAAATGAATGTTGGAAACCCAATTATAGCAGCATAATAATAATAATAAAGTGCTGAAACATACATAACGTGCATATAATTCTGTTTGCAAAGTGCAATAGTATACAGGTACAGCACAACAATGAGACAGCAGTAAACATTACCCACATGTATGAGCACAAAGCACGATGAGAGATGTCCACCCCTACGTCCGTTTCGGACTTGCGTCCTTCTTCCGGTAGTGGTTTGTTCATGGGGGTGGTACATAATTATGGTCCATAGTGTCCAATCACAGTGTATGTTTCTAGATTATAAATTATTTACAGCTGTATAACCTGGTGCAGTCTGGTATAGAGAGGCACAGTGAAGCCGTCATCAGACTGAGTCCGGGAGCGCAGGCACTTGACCCCCCGGCGCAAATCCCACATCAAACAATAAACAAAAAAACTGAAAACAAAAAAACGTGAAAAATTATGCATATAGATTTAAGTAGATTTAAGTATGAAGTGTAGCATTTCCACATACACATCTATATGCATCATTTTTCACTTTTTTTGTTTTCAGTTTTTTTGCTCTTTGTTTGATGTGGGATTTTTTCAAATTTTTTCACATATATTTTGCACAGCCACATGTACACATGCATAGGTAATTATATGCATGTGCATTTACACATTGAGCATACACATCACGATTTCATATTTATTTATTATCGTATTAAAAAAATGTTTTCCACACATTCATGTCCCACTACATGCAACATGAGTCATACATTTTTTATTTAATATTATGTCACAACATTCTGTTGGGTATTTTTAATGCTTTGACATGATATATTTATTTATTACTAGCTGAATACCCGGCGTTGCCCGGTTTTTCCTTCCTAATCCTTGTTGGGGAGGAAAATAAACAGGAGGGAGCTTTTGACTTCATATCCTGACCTCCTATCCCGACCTCCTATCCCGTCATCATATCTCAACCTCATATCCCATCCTCACATCTCGTCCTCATATCCCGACCTCCTATCCCGACCTCCTATCCCGTCCTCATATTCCGTCCTCCTATCTCGACCTTCTATCTCGACCTCCTATCTCGACCTCCTATCCTGACCTCCTATCTCGACCTCCTATCTCGACCTCCTATCTTGACCTATCACGACCTCCTATCCCGTTCTCCTATCCCTTCCTCCTATCCCGTCCTCCTATGTCCCGTCCTCCTATGTTGACCTCCTATCCCGTCCTCCTATCCCAACCTCCTATCCCGTCCATCTATCCCAACCTCCTATCTTGACCTCCTATCTTGACCTCCTATCTTGACCTCCTATCCCATCCTCATATCCCATCCTCCTATCTCGTCCTCCTATCTCGACCTGCTATCTCTACCTTCTATCTCGACCTCCTATCACAACCTCCTATCCTGACCTCCTATCCCGTCCTCCTATCTGGACCTCCTATCTCGTCCTCCTATCCCGTCCTCCTATCCCGTCCTCCTATCCTGACCTCCTATCCCGACCTCCTATCCAGTCCTCCTATCTCGACCTCCTATCTCGATATTCTATGCCGACCTCCTATCGGTCCTCCTATCCCGGTCCTCATATCCCGTCCTCATATCCCGACCTCCTATCCCGACCTCCTATGTCGACCTCCTATGTCGACCTCATATCCCGACCCATAATATGTCTACCAGGTATTGAAATATCTCCAGCCATAGGGAAGTTATGTGGGAACATACATTTTCTATTGATTTGCATGGGCCTTTAAACAAAAACCCCGACCCTCACAAATGGGGGTAGTTAAGGGTTAAATTAACTATCCTATATTTTAAGTGGACATATAAGTAACATGTGACCAAGTATTATCAAAATATCTCCAGCCATTTGGAAGTTATTTCCCATAGACTTGTATGGGACTTTAAATAAAAACCCCGCCCCTGGCAAATGGGGGTGAGTAAGGGTTAAATCACCTATCCTATGTTTGTTGTTGACATAATAGTAACATGTGTGCCAAGTTTCATGTTAATATCTTTAGCCGTTTGGACGTGATGCTGGAACATACACACATACACACATATACATACATACATACACACATACATACACACACATACATACACACATACACATATACACACATACAAACATACACACATTGAGTTTTATATATATATATATATATATATATATATATATATATATATATATATAGATAGCATCACATTATATATATATATATATTATACATTATGTATATTTTTACATTTATATATTTTTATATTTGCTATTACTTGTGATTATTTATAATTTGTGATTATTTCTGAACTTATAATCTTTACGTTGCATGTATCTTTATCTTTTTCTTTTCACCCTTTGTGCACAACTTTTCACTTTCTCCTTTACACCTTTCCCTTCCTTTCTTCTTTTTCTGGTTGCACTCACCTGCATCATGAATACCAATTTGTTTGGCTTGTGAACAAGGATAAGACTATGTGTATTGGCCGTTATTAGACAAGTGTATGATTGTAATATGTATTGTAAACCAATAGAGGGCGCTCTATTTGTATAGTTACTAATGTTTATCCCAGGTATGTCCTATAGATGGCATTAAGGTGCCGATCAAGAATCCTCTCATGCGCATGCTCTGAGGTTGCAGATCACGTGTCCACCGTTGCTAAGCAACGTGTCGTCACGTGGTCGCGCCTCCGAGTGTGACGCATTACGGAAGTCAGGATGGGCGGTGCATTGTATTTCCTCATCGGCTGGTTCCGGGTATCGCGGTCATGTGATCGTCAGCAGAGAGCACTGTGCTCGTGATGTCATCAGTGTTCCAAAAAGAAAGGAATTTCCTCTGTAGCATTCAGCAGCTAATAAGTACTGGAAGGATTAAGATTTTTTAATAGAAGTAATTTACAATTATGTTTAACTTTCTGCCACCAGTTGATTTAAAAGAAAAAAGGTTTTCACCGGAGTACCCCTTTAAACTAATAACACACAAAGAATTAAATCTTACCATGTTTTTATTGAACACACCATGTAAACATTCACAGTGCAGGTGGAAAAAGTATGTGAACCCTTGGATTTAATAGCTGGTTGAACCTCCTTTGGCAGCAATAACTTCAACCAAACGTTTCCTGTAGTTGCAGATCAGACGTGCACAACGGTCAGGAGTAATTCTTGACCATTCCTCTTTACAGAACAGTTTCAGTTCAGCAATATTCTTGGGATGTCTGGTGTGAATGGCTTTCTTGAGGTCATGCCACAGCCCTCAGGTTGAGGTAAGGACTCTGACTGGGCCAATCCAGAAGGCTTATTTTCTTCTGTTTAACCCCTTAAGGACCAGGCCATTTTACACCTTAGGACCAGAGTGTTTTTTGAACATCTGATCACTGTCACTTTAAACATTAATAACTCTGGGATGCTTTTACCTATCATTCTGATTCCGAGATAGTTTTTTCGTGACATATTCTACTTTATGTTATTGGTAAAATTTTGTTGATCCTTGCATCGTTTCTTAGTGAAAAATTCCAAAATTTGATGAAAAAATTGAAAATTTAGCATTTTTCTAACTTTGAAGCTCTCTGCTTGTAAGGAAAATGGATATTCCAAATCATTTTTTTTTATTCACATATACAATATGTCCAATTTATATTTGCATCATAAAATTGATGTGTTTTTACTTTTGGAAGACACCAGAGGGCTTCAAAGTTCAGCAGCAATTTTCCAATTTTTCACAAAATTTCCAAAATCACAATTTTTCAGGGACCAGTTCAGGTTTGAAGTGGATTTGAAGGGTCTTCATCTTAGAAATACCCCACAAATGACCCCATTATAAAAACTGCACCCCCAAAGTATTCAAAATGACATTCAGTCAGCATTTTAACCCTTTAGGTGTTTCACAGGAATAGCAGCAAAGTGAAGGAGAAAATTCACAATCTTCATTTTTTACACTCGCATGTTCTTGTAGACCCAATTTTAGAATTTTTACAAGGGGTAAAAGGAGAAAATGTATACTTATATTTGTAGCCCAATGTGTCTCGAGTAAGCACATACCTCATATGTCTATGTAAAGTGTTCGGCGGGCGCAGTAGAGGGCTCAGAAGGGAAGGAGCGACAAGGGGATTTTGAAGAGTATGTTTTTCTGAAATGGTTTTTGGGGGGCATGTTGCATTTAGGAAGCCCCTATGGTGCCAGAACAGGAAAAAAAACACATGGCATACCATTTTTGAAACTAGACCCCTTGAGGAACGTAACAAGGAATAAAGTGAGCCTTAATACCCCACAGGTGTTTCACGACTTTTGCATATGTAAAAAAATTTTACAAAAATTTCACTAAAATGTGTGTTTCCCCCCAAATTTCACATTTATGCAAGTGTTAATAGCAGAAAATACCACCCAAAATTTGTAACCCCATCTCTTCTGAGTATGGAGGTACCCCATAAGTTGACCTGAAGTGCACTATGGGCGAACTACAATGCTCAGAAGAGAAGGAGTCATATTTGGCTTTTTGAGAGCAAATTTTGCTCGGGGGCATGTCGCATTTAGGAAGCCCCTATGGTGCCAGGACAGCAAAAAATACGCACATGGCATACCATTTTGGAAACTAGACCCCTTGAGGAACGCAACAAGGGGTACAGTGAGCATTTACCCCCCACTGGTGTCTGTCAGATCTTTGGAACTGTGGGCTGTACAACATTTTTTATTTGCACAGCCCACTGTTCCAAAGATCTGTCAGACACCAGTGGGGTGTAAATTCTCACTGCACCCCTCATTACATTCTGTGAGGGGTGTAGTTTCCGAAATAGGGTCACATGTGGGGTATTGTTTTTTTTCGCGTTTGTCAAAACCGCTGTAACAATCAGCCACCCCTGTGCAAATCACCTCAAATGTACATGGCACACTCTCCCTTCTGTGCCTTGTTGTGCGCCCCCAGAGCACTTTGCGCCCACATATGGGGTATCTCCGTAGTCGGGAGAAATTGCATTACAAATTTTGGGGGGCTTTTTTCCCTTTTACCTCTTGTCAAAATGAAAAGTATAGGGCAACACCAGCATGTTAGTGTAAAAAATTTATTTTTTTACACTAACATGCTGGTGTAGACCCCAACTTCACCTTTTCATAAGGGGTGAAAGGAGAAAAAGACCCCCAAAATTTGTTAGGCAATGTCTCCCGAGTACGGCGATACCCCATATGTGACCCTATTCTGTTGCCTTGAAATACGACAGGGCTCCGAAGTGAGAGCGCCATGTGCATTTGAGGCCTGAATTAGGGATTTGCATAGGGGTATTCTACGCCAGTGATTCCCAAACAGGGTGCCTCCAGCTGTTGCAAAACTCCCAGCATGCCTGGACAGTCAACGGCTGTCCGGCAATACTGGGAGTTGTTGTTTTGCAACAGCTGGAGGCTCCATTTTGAAAACAGTGGCGTACCAGACGTTTTTAATTTTTATTGGGGAGGGGAGGGGGGCTGTGTAGGGGTATGTGTATATGTAGTGTTTTTTACTTTTTATTTTATTTTGTGTTAGTGTAGTGTAGTGTTATTAGGGTACAGTCACACGGGCGGGGGATTACAGTGATTTTCCCGCTGCGAGTTTGACCTGCCACGAAAAATTTGCTGCATCTCAAACTTGCAGCCTGATACTCACTGTAAGCCCCCTGCCCATGTGAATGTACCCTGTACATTCACAGGGGGGGGGGGACCTCCAGCTGTTGCAAAACTACAACTCCCAGCATGCACAGTCTATCAGTGCATGCTGGTAGTTATTAGTTTTGCAACAGCTGGAGGCACACGGGTTGGGAAACACTGAGTTAGGAAACAGACAATGTTTCCCAACCAGTGTGCCTCCTGTTCTTGCAAAACTACAACTCCCAGCATTCTCAGGCATGCTGGAAGTAGTAGTTCGGCAACATCTTTAGAGCCAAATGTTGCCGAACTACAACTCCCAGCATGCTTGGAGTTGTAGTTTTGCAACATCTGGAGGACTACAGTTTGCAGACCACTAATACAGTGGTTCCCAATCTGTGCCCTTCCAGATGTTGCAAAACTACAACTCCCAGTATGCCCTTACTGTCCAGGCATGCTGGGAGTTGTAGTTCTGCAACATCTGAAGGGCCAGATGTTACAGAACTACAACTCCCAGCATGCCTGGACAGTAAGGGCATGCTGAGGATGTGTAGTTTTGCAACATCTGGAAGGGCACAGTGGTCTCCAAACTGTCCTATAAGACGCACCCAATTTTTAGGGGCAAAATCTAAAAAAATAAAGATTTTGAACCCAATAGTGGTCTTCAACCTGCGGACCTCCAGATGTTGCAAAACTACAACTCCCAGCATGCCCAGACGCCAAGGGCTGTCTGGGCATGCTGGGAGTTGTAGTATACAGGGTCCCAATACAGCAATGCATGTCGCTTTACGGCGACGTGCATTGCTGTAAAGAGCCCGACCGCGGCTGAAGATCAACTCACCTGTCGCCGCCGCCGCCGTCTTCATCGCAGGGATCCGGGTCTTCAGGGACGAGGTAAGTACCGGGGCCGGGCCCCAGCACTCCCCCGTCCCCCGCCGCATCCTCCGGTCTTCCTCCCGTCCTCTCCGGACTTCCAGGGGCCGGGCAGGGCGGGAGGAAGTAACCGCCCCCCCCCCCCTGCGATTGGTCGGTTAACTAACTGAAGAATCGCAGGGGACCAGAGGAGGTGGCAGGCTTGCCACCTCGCTCCTAGTCTTCAGCATGGTCCTGGCTGTCTGTGACCGCCAGGATCATGCAAAATTACCAGGCGGTCGGGTCCCAGAGACCCGATCAGCCCGGTATCACCGCAGATCGCAAGGGCGATTTCCCTTGCGATTTGCGGCAATCACCGACATGGGGGGCCTACATGGCCCCCCTCGGCGTTTGCCCTGGATGCCTGCTGGAGGATTTCAGCAGGCATCCAGTTCCGATCTCTGCCCGGCGAGCGGCAGGGACTGGAAAACGCCATGACGTCCTGGGACGTCATTGGTCCTTAAGGCCCAGGGTGCCAGGACGTCCCAGGACGTCATTGGTCCTTAAGAGGTTAATCCATTCTGTTGTCTATTTACTTCTATGCTTTCGGTCGTTGTTCTGTTGCAACACCCATCTTCTGTTGAGCTTCAGCTGGTGGTCAGATGGCCTTAAGTTCTCCTGCAAAATGTCTTGATGAACTTGGGAATTCATTTTTCCTTCCATGATAGCAATCTGTCCAGGCCCTGACGCAACAAAGCAGCCCCAAACCATGATGCCCTCACCACCATACTTCACAGTTGGGATGAGGTTTTTATGTTAGTGTGCTGTGCCTCTTTCTCTCCACACATAGTGTTGTGTGTTTCTTCCAAACAACTCAACTTTGGTTTCATCTGTCCACAGAATATTTTGCCAGTACTGCTGTGGAACATCCAGGTGCTCTTGTGCAAACTGTAAACGTGCAGCAATGTTTTCTATGGACAGCAGTGGCTTCCTCTGTGGTATCCTCCTATGAAATCCATTCTAGTTTAGTGTTTTACGTATCGTAGATTCGCGAACAGGGAAGTTAGCATATGCCAGAGACTTTTGTAAGTCTTTAGCAGACACTCTAGGATTCTTCTTCACCTCATTGAGCAGTCTGCATTGTGCTCTTGCAGTCCTCTTTACAGGACGGCCACTCCTAGGGAGCGTAGCAGCAGTGCTGAACTTTCTCCATTTATAGACAATTTGTCTTACCGTGGACTGTTGAACAGTAAAGCTTTTGGAGATACTTTTATAACCCTTTCCAGCTTTATGCAAGTGAACAATTCTTAATGATAGGTCTTCTGAGAGCTCTTTTGTGTGAGGCATCACTCACATCAGGCAATGCTTCTTATAGGGCAGCTGTAACCAACACCTCCAATCTCATCTCATTGATTGGACTCCAGCTGGATGACACCTCACTCCAATTAGCTCTTGGAGATGTCATTAGTCTAGGGGTTCACATACTTTTTCCACCTGCACTGTGAATGTTTACATGGTGTGTTCAATAAAAACATGGTAACATTTAATTCTTTGTGTGTTGTTAGTCTAAGCAGACTGTAATTGTTTATTTTTGTGACTTAGATGAAGATCAGATCACATTTTATTACCAATTTGTGCAGAAATCCATATAATTCCAAAGGGTTCCCATACATTTTCTTGCAACTGTATCTATTCATCTATCTATCTATCTATCTATCTATCTATCTATCTATCTCTCTAAACTCCAATCAAAGCAGCACTTCCATAGAAAAATGCATGGGTTCAGGCTGTGCCGGATCTTGGTCAGGGGTCCCACAGTGGAATACTTTACAGCATTCAATTCAAAAGATGATGTCACGCCTGCTGGGTAACGCCCCTTCCCAGTCTGTGAACCTGAACCAGATGCTGAGCAGAAAATACAGAGCAATATCAAGGTAGAAAACTAAAATTAATAAAAATAAAGGCAGGGGGTGGTTTATCATGATGGGGGCAGTGAACTGGGAAGATTACAAAATGTATCAAGTTAATGAGAGGTACTCTTTAACTGCTCACAGATGTCTACCTTCTCCCCTACTTACTGTTTTCCACCCTTCCCCTTGAAGATTGTAAGCCTTCAAGGGCAGGGCTCTCTCTTCTTCATCTCAGTCTGTCATTTACTCTGGTTCATGTTCATTGTACTTCCGATTGTATATGATTTGTATTTTAACCTCTAATCATATGTACAGTCCCCTGGACCAAGGGGGTTATAACAGTAAATAAATAAGTTAATAAATACCGTATTTTTCGCCGTATAAGACGCACTTTTTCTTCCCCAAAACTGGGGGGAAAAAGTCGGTGCGTCTTATACGGCGAATACACCCCTATGGCGGCGGTCCCTGCGGCCATCAACGGCCGGGACCCGCGGCTAATACAGGACATCACCGATCGCGGTGATGCCCTGTATTAACCCTTCAGACGCGGTGATCAAAGCTGACCGCCGCGTCTGAAAGTGACACTAACCCGGCTGTTCAGTCGGGCTGTTCGGGACCGCCGCGATTTCACCGCGGCGGTCCCGAACAGCCCGACTGAATAGCTTGGTTAATGCTTACAGGACACCGGGGGGACCTTACCTGCCTCCTCGGTGTCTTCTCCGTTCAGGGTTCCCCTGTATGCCGGCGCTCACCTTCGTCGTCATCACGTCGTCGCGTACGTGCGTCGGCGTGCGTAACGACGTGATGGTGGCGACGGAGAGCGAGGATACCCGGCCGGCAGCAGAGACGTTCCAGAGCGACGGGGACGCGGCAACAGCGATGGAGCGACATCCAGGGCAGCGGTGACGGGTCCGGAGCGGCGGGGACACGTGAGTATTACCTTCTATGCAGTGGTCTTCAATCTGCGGACTTCCAGATGTTGCAAAACTACAACTCCCAGCATGCCCGGACAGCTGTTGGCTGTCCGGGCATGCTGGGAGTTGTAGTTTTGCAACATCTGGAGGTCCGCAGGTTGAAGACCACTATTGGGTTCAAAATCTTTATTTTTTTAGATTTTGCCCCTAAAAATTTGGTGCGTCTTATAGGACGAAAAATACGGTAATAATCATAAAAATAATAATGATCCCTATGAAAAAAAACATGGGTTATTATTATTACTACATTCTATTACTGTAAAAGCTGTTTTATTTTGATGAGAGTATTTTATGTCTGTTGTCGTGATTTCTTTACACTCACACACACACACACACACACATATACATTTAGTTAGAATATAATTAGTTATAGTCTACAATAAGTTATATTCTACAATATAAAGTATTCTGGTTGGATGCTGTAGCCACAAATGGGCTAAACAAGAGAAATAACATTTCATGATGGGAAGAATTCTATTTAAAGCACTAGATGACGTTCACACCTTGTGCGCCTGAAAACATTCTGCTCTCTCAGTGGCATATTACACTTGGTAAACAACCATTAAAATTCTGAGCAGAGATACATGGCTGGCGGAGAAGCCTCTCAAAACAGCAGCAGTCGCCTCCATCCAGTAACATTTAATAATACTAGATCTTTCCATGATTTTTTTTTAGCAGTTCTCTGATATAATCAAATGGTTTTACAGCAAGAATCGTACAATTCCATATAAAGGGCTCCGTTCTGACCTTCTCTGATACGTTGCCATGGTGACAACATACATCCATTGTTAAATTCCTTCTTTTCAAGCACCTTTATGTAAAACGTTTTGGTATTTTGATACACAAGGAATTGAATTCATACAGGAGATTTTATTTTAAACAATAAACATGAGATTAGCCTAAAGTTGAATGATTTGGCATTTTCGTTTATTTTTTCTTTATTTGTTAGGCGAAGAACTCACTTGTGATTTAGGCAGGAGCCTCTAGATGTCAGCAAAGAGCAGAGGATAACAGGGTCTATGCCGTTGCTGCTTGCTGACACATCTGGATTTACCCGATTTTTAGGGTGCCACTTATGAGTTACATAACCAAAGCTTTGACCATTAAATCAAATTTCAAGGTTTAGAAATACATTGACTCCAAACCAGAGCATTGTGGGCATTTGTACAGTTTGCACAGACATTCATGGCTATTCAGTTGTGCTCAAAAGTTTGCATACCCTTGTAGAATGGGTCACATATCTATCCATTTTTAAAGAAAACATAAAAGAGCAGGCAAACACCTTTATTTTATTTCTTATAGGATTTAACTGTAGGCTATGACACAATGATACAATCATAAAACTAACATGGCAACAAATAAAAAACATTCACCTATTCACCTTGGCAAAATGGCTCCAGGTCATGTAATATCTTTGGTCTTCTTGCACATTGCCCGCAAGTATATTCTGATAACATGCTGCATCTTGCCATCAATTTTTACAAGATTCCCTGTGCCTTTAGAGCTCACACACTGCCAAAACATCATTGAGCCACCACTATATATTTCATATATAGGTCTTGTTGACCCCTCTCAAGGTCCAATATCTCTGTATTGTGCACCATAAAACCCAAACCATCTTTTTCTATAGCAGCCAGTATTTCTCCTTAGATTACATGTGGGTTTTTTTTTGGCAATTCTTCTGGCAATGAAATCTTTCTTGGTCTACCTGACTTAGGCTTTGCATTAAAAGAACAGTACTGACTGCACCTTTAAAGTGTACCCGTCAGATCCAACCAATTATTTTTTTTAAATATATCACTCAGTACCTAATCCTGACAATGTACATCTAATTTTTATTTGTCTAGCACCTTTATTTATTTTTTATTACACTTTTAATTTAGCTCACTAGTCTGAATTCCTCTCAAAAGGAGGGGGCGTGGCCTCACTGTGCCGGTCTCCACCCCCTCCCTCAGTATGCTGTCTGCTCACATCTCCCCAAGCATTAGCAAAACTACAACTCCCAGCTTGTCCTCACTGACAGTAGCGGGACACAAGCTGACAGTGGGAGGATTTTTCCTCTAGATGTGAGCCCTGCGCTACCATCTGTCAATCAAGGAAGTGTGTCCATGACATAGGCGATGATGCATGGACAAAGCAGGACTAGTATGTGTCCAAGCAGGGGGGGGGGAGGGGGTCAGTTGTTTGACTGGCTTTTTCAGTATGAAATACTGAAAATGTTCTAATGAAAGCAATTGCAAAACCTATTGGTTATACATGCTTTATAACATATCAAAAGTTTTTGTATCTGACAATGCCCATTTAAGGCTGTGGATATTTTTTTTATATCCTTTTCCATATTTATAATGTTCCAGTACTTTGGAACTGTAGACACAAAGTTGTTTCTGATCAAGACTGTTTAGAAGTGTTTTTTTATTTTTAGATTAAATTAAAAAGTTTGTAGAGGTGTATATATATTATTTTAAATATAGTCCCTGAGTTCATAGGGCCCCATAGCAAACTAAGATAGGTCCCCACCACGTAATGATATGGAATGAAAACAGCAACATAAGTACAATAGCAATAATGTAAAGGAATAAATTGTGGGGTCATGTTAAAGTAATAGAGAGCAGAAAGCCACTAATATGTTATTCTCTTCAAAAAGGTACAATGTATTTGCAGCAGTGGGGGCCCCCTCAACCTCTGGGACCATACTGCTAAAGTTAACCCCATGCCCCAATCTTGTTATGGGATGCAGTGCAGTGCCTGAGAAGGGAGGCAGCTTGCTTATCCATTGATACCTACTTAGAGACACAGACTACCACATGCAGCTGTATAGTGTCAGCACAGTCTAAATGCAGTTACATGGATAACACCATAAATATGTAAAGACTATTACTATTTGTCATAATATACAGTCTTTACCATCTCCCCTCCCCAATATAGCCCTTCTATTACTTTGTTTGGGAAACTAATGCAGACAGGAAGCAAAGTGAACTAAGGTTTAAGAAACTTGGCCATAGTCAACAAGCCTGCCCACGCAAACAGCATTCTCCATCAGCGAGCACTTTGGTTTGGTTTTATTTTTAAAGCATCCCCGGGTTTATAAAAAGAAGCACACGCACAAGTGAGTCAGATATAGCTGCATTTCTTTCATCGGCTGTCATGCTCACAGCTATCGACGTGAGAATCCACCCCAGCAACGGCTGAGCTGATTGTTAGAAGGCTTTAATTTCTGTGCAGATTTGCGTAAGAGGAGGCATGGAACACAAGGGTAGATGGGGAGAGGGAGGGGAGGGATGAAGGAGGGGAAGCATCTTGCAGACCGGGGACAGGAATTCACACAAGCATAAAATCACAGACATTGAGCAAAATCTTTATTATTCAACACCAAAATAACCACAATGAAAACTCTCATTGTAGTTTAGATCATAACCAAGGTATACATTTATCATAGAGAGATTACAGGAGCGTGCAGCGAAGCCTACTAGGTATTTGTATCGGTGACGTTTTGTCAGTCTAGTCATGCAAAATGTAACATCTTTCAGTTATTATGTAGACTTATTCATGTAAATAAATAGCTTATATTTATTCTTGGCTATTTTGGGACATGATTGTTAATAGATCGAGGTCCCATTTACAATCTGTTACTCAGATGTCACATTTATGTACGTTACGCATTATGTTTGTAGCATTCAATAACGTAAAAGCTGCATACACATATATTAGGTCTTTCCTAAAGGGTTTTCTCCATGTCTCAAAATGATGGCATATTGCAAGGATATGCTGTTACTTTGTTATCAGTATGGGTCTGACTGACAAGACTCCACATTTCTAACATTGAAGTGGCTGCAAAAATAATATATTGCTTTACCCCCTCCACTGTTTTTCTTTGCACTGCCAAATGCCCACTGGCTGTGCAGGAATCTGAAGCACAGCACCATTCCCTCTGGAAAACTGACAGCAGCACAGTGGCCACTTCAGTCCCAGGAATGGTGAGGGTCCTGGCCATCAGACTCCAATCATTCACAAAGTGATAACATAGCGTAATCCTATAATCCTCTTGTGGGTCCAGGCTGCAACATAGAAATGGCCCAATTACAACAAACTCATAAGGTACTTCTAAAGCTTACTACCTACTGTTAGGACTGGCCAACTTTGTGATGTGAATGAGGGCCTCCAGATTCTCCCACAACAGATGATGTTGGGGTAGAAATCAGTCAAGCATGTTGAATGCCAACTGCCCGATCATTTTGTTTTTAGGGAGATTTTGTTTTTAGGAAGCCATTACCTGCCAGCAGGTTAATGTTCCTTTCCTCATTTGGAGTGCATGAACGCTTGACCAAGCTGAACATTCATGTGTAATAGTGAAAGTACATGTGTGGTGGCCCAGCACAGCTGTACCAGCTGCTATCCCAAACGCAACTTAGGTGCCCGTGTCTACAGTGCTGAGGCTTAGATCTCCTGACATTAGTGTTTCATGTGCTAGAACATACATGCGTTGAGGGTAAGAGTGAAAGGGGTTAACAAAAAATGTGTTCCAATCTTAAATAAGGTAGTATATAGTCACATGTCCAACCCCTGTCCATTAGTTGTTCAGTTTCAATCTCTATCCAAGGATTAGAGGTGGAGATCAAGTCTCCAGTTAGTCTGAACTGTGGCTCAAGCACAGTAAGCACACGTGTCCTGCAGCCCTTAAACCACATGTGGAGCTTGCCACATTAAGACTTTAGGTGTAGCAAGAGTTAGGCACACATGGTACAAGTAGGTCACACTATTTTTAGTCATGTCTACAGTTATCCTAACCCTGCTTCTACCTTTCCCCTTGCACCTGCATGATTCTCCTGTGCATGCCTCTGTCTGCTGATGAAGCCTATTCCACCTGGGTGCATCTAAGCTCCTAAACTATGCTGTTCTAACAGCTCCATCTCAGCCAGAACTCCAGATCAGCTCTCCTTCATCAGACTCTGTTGCTGCGCTAATACCATCTATTAGAGGTGCACCGAAATGGAAATTTCAGAACCGAAACAAAATCGAAATAAAAAAAAATGTCCGGCCGAAACCGATACCGAAAATGACTTCTCCCCGTCTTCTGGTAAAATGCAGCGCTCCGCTCATTAGATTAGATTCCCCCACATTAGATTGCCAGCTCCCCCACATTAGGTCGGGAGTTCCCCCACCTTAGTAGGCAGCTCCCCCACAATAGTAGGCAGCTCCCCCACAATAGTAGGCAGCTCCCCTATAATAGTAGGCAGCTCCCCCACAATAGTAGGCAGCTTCCCCCACAACAGTAGGCAGCTTCCCCCACAACAGTAGGCAGCTCCCCCACAATAGTAGGCAGGTTCCCAAATTAGGTCAGCATTTCCCCCACAATAGTAGGCAGGTTCCCAAATTAGGTCAGCATTTCCCCCACAATAGTAGGCAGGTTCCCAAATTAGGTCAGCATTTCCCCCACAATAGTAGGCAGGTTCCCCACAATAGTAGGCAGCTCCCCCCAACAATAGTAGGCAGTTCCCACACAATATTAGGCAGCTTCCCCCAACAATATTAGGCAGCTCCCCCCACTTTTTTAGGCAGCTCCCCCCCACATTAGGTCAGCAGTTCCCCCACAATAGTAGGCAGGTTCCCCACAATAGTAGGCAGTTCCCCCACAATATTAGGCAGCTCCCCCCACATTTGTAGGCAGCTCCCCCCCACAATATCAGGCAGCTCCCCCCAACAATGTTAGGCAGCTCCCCCCAACAATATTAGTCAGCTCCCCCCACAATATTAGGCAGCTCCCGCCAACAATATCAGGCAGCTCCCCCCAACAATATTAGGCAGCTCCCCCCCCACAATATCAGGCAGCTCCCCCCAACAATATTAGGCAACTTCCCCCCCCCCCCACACAATATTAGGCAGCTCCCCCCCCCACAATATTAGGCAGCTCCCCCCCCACAATATTAGGCAGCTCCCCCCCCACAATATTAGGCAGCTCCCCCCCCACAATATTAGGCAGCCCCCCCCCACAATATTAGGCAGCTCCCCCCCCACAATATTAGGCTGCTCCCCCCACATTTGTAGGCAGCTCCCCCCCACATTAGGTCAGCAGTTCCCCCACAATAGTAGGCAGCTTCCCCCCACCCAACAGACATACAGCTTCCAGCCATATACAGTGTATGGCTGGAGGCTGTATGTCTGTACTGCTGCCCCCACAGTGTTCCGGTCACTGCTCCTCCGGCCCGGGGTCACATCTACTGCTATGGCCTATGGACCATAGCAGTAGGTGCCGGGACCGGAGGAGCAGTGACCGGAACACTGAAGAAGATGACGCGGTCACTTACCAGGCCCCGGCCAGCGTGCGTTCTCCCGCGACGATCCTGCGGTCCTTCTGCATCTCTCTGGTTGTGCGCACGGGACGTCACTGACGTCGCTATGTACGACCATAGAGGCGGAGAAGCGAAGGACCGAAGGAGGATCGCGGGAGAATCGCAGGAGGACGCCGGGGAATGGTGAGTAACCGCCGGACATCCTTCCCCCACAACAGTAGGCAGCTTCCCCCACAACAGTAGGCAGCTCCCCCACAATAGTAGGCAGGTTCCCAAATTAGGTCAGCATTTCCCCCACAATAGTAGGCAGGTTCCCAAATTAGGTCAGCATTTCCCCCACAATAGTAGGCAGGTTCCCAAATTAGGTCAGCATTTCCCCCACAATAGTAGGCAGGTTCCCCACAATAGTAGGCAGCTCCCCCCAACAATAGTAGGCAGTTCCCACACAATATTAGGCAGCTTCCCCCAACAATATTAGGCAGCTCCCCCCACTTTTTTAGGCAGCTCCCCCCCACATTAGGTCAGCAGTTCCCCCACAATAGTAGGCAGGTTCCCCACAATAGTAGGCAGTTCCCCCACAATATTAGGCAGCTCCCCCCACATTTGTAGGCAGCTCCCCCCCACAATATCAGGCAGCTCCCCCCAACAATGTTAGGCAGCTCCCCCCAACAATATTAGTCAGCTCCCCCCACAATATTAGGCAGCTCCCGCCAACAATATCAGGCAGCTCCCCCCAACAATATTAGGCAGCTCCCCCCCCACAATATCAGGCAGCTCCCCCCAACAATATTAGGCAACTTCCCCCCCCCCCACACAATATTAGGCAGCTCCCCCCCCCACAATATTAGGCAGCTCCCCCCCCACAATATTAGGCAGCTCCCCCCCCACAATATTAGGCAGCCCCCCCCCACAATATTAGGCAGCTCCCCCCCCACAATATTAGGCTGCTCCCCCCACATTTGTAGGCAGCTCCCCCCCACATTAGGTCAGCAGTTCCCCCACAATAGTAGGCAGCTTCCCCCCACCCAACAGACATACAGCTTCCAGCCATATACAGTGTATGGCTGGAGGCTGTATGTCTGTACTGCTGCCCCCACAGTGTTCCGGTCACTGCTCCTCCGGCCCGGGGTCACATCTACTGCTATGGCCTATGGACCATAGCAGTAGGTGCCGGGACCGGAGGAGCAGTGACCGGAACACTGAAGAAGATGACGCGGTCACTTACCAGGCCCCGGCCAGCGTGCGTTCTCCCGCGACGATCCTGCGGTCCTTCTGCATCTCTCTGGTTGTGCGCACGGGACGTCACTGACGTCGCTATGTACGACCATAGAGGCGGAGAAGCGAAGGACCGAAGGAGGATCGCGGGAGAATCGCAGGAGGACGCCGGGGAATGGTGAGTAACCGCCGGACATCCTTATGTCCCGAAAAGATGTCCGGGATAGGAACAGGGATGTCCGGGATAGGAATACTTCTTTTTATGTGCCCGGGCCGGCTCCCGTGTGTGGCTGCAGGCGGGGGCCGACCAGAGCATATAAAAACTAATACTGTGTACTAAAAACTAGGGGGCCTCCAGCTGTTGTGAAACTACAGACTTTGCCGGTCCGGGCATGCTGGGAGTTGTAGTTTCACAACAGCTGGAGGCCACCTGGTTTTTAGTACACAGTATTAGTTTTTATATGCTCTGGTCGGCCCCCGCCTGCAGCCACACACGGGAGCCGGCCCGGGCACATAAAAAGAAGTATTCCTATCCCGGAGAGCGCAACCCCCCCCCCCCCCGATGTTGCGGCCGGCCCCCCCTGCACCCCCGACGAGTGCCTCTGCCACTGGCAGTGTTTGTAACTTGTACTGTGGGCAGGCAGGGGAGGTGGGTCATTATCGGCACATTTTTTGCTGTTTCGGCATTTTGCCGAAATAGCTATTTTCGGCCGATATGTATCGGCCGCCGATATATCGGTGCATCCCTACCATCTATACCATCAGCTCACCTCACCTGCCTGTATCCCCAGTGCATGGCCCAAAGACAAGCCAGTACAACAGGTCCACACCTATTGGAGCGTTACAGGCCATAGCTTGTTTTTAATGCTTATACTTCATGGTGGGATTGTACATCTTCTGTGCCAAACACATCCATAAATAAAAAATGCTAACATCATCAATAAAAAGCCTTTGACAGTACATTTTTGGAAGAAAATTCTGTGATAATACCAGTCTCATAAATGGTGCTATTTCTGGCAGTAATGGGCAGAAATTGACATAGTTTGATGCACTAGTAAATGTTCATAAATCAATAAATGCTTACATGGCAAATCCACACCACATTTCCTACCTTTATAGATGGGACAGTACATATAAGATCAACATTATCATCATACTTTGGATGATACTAATATAGGATAACTGATAATGCAGAGATGAATACAATAAAGAATGTAAATTAAAATGTCATTAAAGGAGTAGTCCAGTGGTGAACCCAGTGGTGAACAACTTATCCATTATCCTAAGGACAGGGGATAAGTTTGAGATCGCGGGGGGTCCGACCGCTGGAGCCCCCTACGATCTCCTGTACTGAGCCCCGACAGCCCGCGGGAAGGGGGCTGGTTGACCTCCGCACGAAGCGGCGGCCGACACCCCGCCTCAATACAACTCTATGGCAGAGCCGAAGTGCTGCCTTCGGCAATCTCCGGCTCTGCCGTAGCGATGTATTGAGGGGGCGTGTCGGCTGCCACTTCGTGCGGAGGTCGACACCCGCTATCTGGCTGGAGAGCCTGGCCCCCGTACAGAGAGATTGCAGGGGGCCCCAGCGGTCGGACCCCCCGCGATCTCAAAGTATCCCCTATCCTAAGGATAGGGGATATGTTTTTCCACCACTGGACTACCCCTTTAAGTAATAGTGATAAAAAAGTGAACCCCATTTTCAGAGGAGCTTATTTGCTACATTGAAAACCAGTGGCTCCCAGTTAAGGGAATGGGTCATCAGAAAATAACTTACTATCTGAATAAAGTGGGAGATTTATCAAGATGTCTTAGGAGATATTTTGGACAGAGATTACATCAGAAGCGGGCTCTGTGGAAATCCTTTGACCCTATGACCGCTCAGACCTGTGCCATGATGGCAATGCCGACAAAAAGTAAGGACATGTTCATTCTTTCATTGGGTCTGGATCCAGAATTTCTGCAGCGTGGACAGGTCAACAGAAAACCACTTCAAACCAATGTTGTCTTCATGCAGCAGAATTTTTATATGGAATGCCACTCACAAATGGGCTCTTATAGTAAGATTCTCTTTGTTGCCCAAATCGAACAATCACAGTTCAGCTTTCATTCCTTATATTGTTCTGGTAAAATGAAAGCTGAGTTGTGATTGGTTGTTACGACTCGAGCAACAAAGTGAATCTTACCATAAGACAGCTCGATAAATCTCCCCCAAAGTCTTTGCACCTGCAAAATTGCGTACGCAGTGTTTTTTTATGCTGAATTTGGTGTGCTGAATTTGTCAAGTGCACATTTATGGATAATAATTCACTTTTGGGTGGGTTTACATTTTGGGGTTATCACTGCCATGTGAATTGTGTAGTAGTTGGCTGGCACTGGGAATGTTTATATGTTGTAAAGTATGCTGAAGATTATAATGCTTCGGCCTTGCACAAACCTGGCCTGAACGTCTAAAGTCATTTCCAAGCATTACATATGATTGGTTCTATTGTCAACAATATATTTCATGAATCTCAAAAAAAATGTATCAACTAATTCCAAAGTGTAATAAAACATGTTGTATTTAAATACAGTTTCAATTAAATTTTTTTTCTTTTTCCTTTTTTGGCAACAATCGCACCATATGTAATATTTTTGCTCCATCACCTGTTTTCTTCACCCGGGCAGACATGTCATTATAGTGACTAGATTAATGAGTCTTTTACATGCGGGATTTGATGTGTAGTGTAAGTATAAAACCTGCAAGATGTTAACTGGAAATCCAACAAACTCAAAGGGAAGTCTTTACTCAGCTGTGAAATGCTACAATACTTTTTTTTTTTGCCTGTGATTATTTTTCAATATGAATATTGTATATATCGTATATATTGTATCATATATTGTATGTATGGTTCATATTATTTCAGCTTTAAACATGGAGTTTGTATTTAAAGTGAGAACGCCTAAAAAATTACAGGGACCAATGTCAGAGATCAGTCATAAATTCTTATTATAGCTTATGATGGAATCGATCTCTGTAAATGTGGTGAGCAGGAGGAAGAGCAATGGTGACTGGGGTGTTGCGATGATAGTGTAGGGTCTATTGGTGTTAATTCGGGTAGAAAAACAGACATGGTCACACATCTACAATCTTGTATAATGATCTGATTGCTTCTCAGCATAATATCAAAAACTAACAGGTTGTTAGTATACATTTTTGATCAAAAAGTACAAACCCACTCGCCACGTCTAGGCCACCTATCCAGAGTGGGTCCCTAACGTCCCTAGCATAAAACGGCGCAGCACCGAGCGGCGACCACCACCGCCGCAACACCAATACCCACAGGGGGGGAATGACCCACCGGCAGAGCGGCCCCAACGCCACTCAAACCAGTCCATGGGCCGCACCCCCCCGCAGACACGGCGCCACGGCAGTAACGGACACCGCAAAGCACCAAACCAATGTGAACAAGGTGTAATGGCTCACTTACCATGCTCTCCCAGTCAGACTGGGAGGCTGCTAGGATAGAAATGACCCATGTGTAGCTAACTACTACTTATATAGGGTTGGGCTGAGGGGGTGGGGAAGAGTGCAGCACATGTTATAGCTTATGATGGAATCGATCTATGTAAATGTGGTGAGCAGGAGCAAGAGCAATGGTGACTGGGGTGTTGCGATGATAGTGTAGGGTCTATTGGTGTTAACCCTTAAATGTCGTGACGCCAGGGTGAGGTTTCCTCAATATAGTAATCTTACCGCCAACCGTCCCACAAACGGAAGGGAGAAATAACGGAATGTCCACAGCAGATTTTATGAAGTAAACTTGAAGTAACTTTACTGTATATTTTTTTGCAACAGCATGGAACATAACAGTCTTTGCAAGAGAGAACCATGGTACAGGTTTCTCACAGGTTTGCTGAGACTCCGGGATCAATGAGCTTTGATTGCTAGCCACTGTGCTATTATTTTTAGGAGATTTGAGTTTCTAGTAGTCACACAGGATTTAGCATTTTAAGCTTGGAGTAACTCACGGTTTTGGGGCTGCTAGGTATTAGGCTTCAGGCCTAGCTTGAATTGATGATGCTGAAGATATGAGATGTGCTTTCTTTAAGTGCCAGGAACCAGAGGAAAGAGAGTGAATTTAGTGGCTGCAGCCCCTTATATATTAAGGGAGTGGGACAAAGCTAATTGGTCAGCAGAACCTGTCAGTCCTGACCCAGTGAACTCTTGGTATAGCATGACCCAAAGGTCCTTAAACCATAGTACAATTTAATTAAAGTGACCTCTAAGGTCCTATACAGAGGTATTCCTATATAACATATTAAATATATATATATATATATATATATATATATATATATATATATATTGTACAAAAAAGAAAGTTGCAACAGCACTCTTGGTCAAAAAATGGAGGCTCTTAGCGCACTTTTTGATCAAAATGCGTCCCCCCATCCACCACGCGGAGGTGGCCTCATATCGGATGGGACCCTAACATGATAACTCACCTCTGCTGTGCATATAGCCTCTGACTGTGTGACATGTTGGATCAGCCATTGACTAATCCACCTCCAGTCTGAGAGAGGTGGGGTGCACGGCTAAAGAGGGTGCCACCCCCCCCAACTTTCAAAGTAAAAATATATATAAATATATATACATTATATACCATTTATATGAGGCAACTAGGGGTTAGCCCTACAGGAGAGCCCTATTGACATGGAGGGACTCTGGCTGAGGGGACTTTAGACAAAGGGACAAGACTAGGTCATGTACCGGGACACCACATAAAGAAAAAACAGCGGTGTGGGTTTTCATCCATGTGAAAGTACAACATTTCCGCTCTCTTATAGAGCTTTTTCAAGTAGATCTACTTCAGGGGAGGACTGGTTGGTCACTATGTACCTGGTCTGAGGGTCCAGCCACAGAAAGGGCCACCCACTGCACAGCCACTACACAGTTCATTGTCAGTATTGGCAAAAGTAATGTAAGGTATCCAGTTTGTAATTTTCCAGGGCGAGGTCAGGGGAGGGTCCCCAGATGCTGACTCCTAAGTGCAGCCTGCTGGCTGCTGCAAGGGCTTTCTGGGACTTCAGTCACTTAACTGGGGTCATGCAGTGTGCCTCCTGCACATGCCAGGCAGCCAGATCTTTTTTGTTGCAGAAGGATCTTATTCCTCTCTGCTGACAAAAGGGAGGAGGGGGGGTTCTGTCTGTATTCATAGGGCGTGGAGGTGGGGTGTTGGGTTCTACCTGTATACATAGGGTGGGGGGTGGGGTCTTGGTGAGAGCTTAAAGGGGTCCTCCACCCCTAGACATCTTATCTCCTATCCAAAGGATAGGGTATAAGATGTCTGATTGTGGGGGTCCAACCACTGGTACCCCCTGCGATCTCCGGAATGCTGGCCTAGGGCGGCTGTGGTCTTGATTTCACACCACGCCCCCTCCATTCATGTCTATGGGAGGGGGTGTGATGAGCAACCATGGCCGCCTGGACCTGGCGTTCTGAACATAAATCTCCAGAATGCTCTAGTGCCAGCCTGGAGATCGCAGGGGTCTGGCCGCCTTTGAATAGGGGATAAGATGT
Source organism: Hyla sarda (assembly GCF_029499605.1). Taxonomy (NCBI): domain Eukaryota; kingdom Metazoa; phylum Chordata; class Amphibia; order Anura; family Hylidae; genus Hyla; species Hyla sarda. The sequence goes on along the minus strand of NC_079189.1, from coordinate 379,393,617 downwards.
CTAGGGGGAGTACCCCTTTAAATAGAGGTGGGGTTGGGGTTGAAGCAGGAGCCTAAAATGTTTTTCTGTGGAAGCTACCAAAACCCTTCTTCTTTATTGTAGCTCATATCTAATATGTTTACTCCCTTCCTTCAATCTATCCTGGATGCAGCATTCAGGCTTATCTTCCAACTACTCACTGATACCTCCTCTCTTACTCACTGATACCTCCTCTCTTACTCACTGATACCTCCTCCCTTATCTCGGTCTACTACCCTATCTGCTGGGTTCACATCACTTTTTCAGCCATACGGGACCGCATAAGGGGCAAAAATGAGCCGACCGGAGTCAGCGTTTCACTCCGGTCGGCTCATTGAAATGAATTACATACGGGCAGCATACAGCAGGGATACGGGAGCGCCCGGTTTTAGCTCCCCCCCCAGCCGTATGCGGTCCCGTATGACTGAAAATGTGGTGTGAACCCAGTCTTACTCTTCTGTTCCTCATTGACATGATGATGGTTTGTCAATACATACTGAAAATAACATGAGGATTCCATTTTTATTTTCGTTTACACACTTTTACTATACATGTGCTTTCTGTGGTGTTTTAATGTACCTTGGAAAGGCCCTAATCTTAAGGCCATCTTCTTTTATCATATATTTGATGGTTACTGTGACCATAAGTACTTCACTGGAAAACTTACTGGAAAAAGTAACTTACTGTAAATTACTTCTATTTAAAAATCTTAATCCTTCCAGTATTTATCAGCTGCTATATGCTCCACAGGAAGTTCCTTTCTTTTTTAATTTCTTTTCTGTCTGACCACAGTCCTCTCTGCTGACACCTTTGTCCATTTTTGGAACTGTCCAGAGCAGGAGCAAATACACAAAGCAAACCCATCCTGCTCTGGACAGTTCCTGACATGGACAGAGGTGTCAGCAGAGAGCACTGTGGTCAGACAGAAAGGAAATTTAAAAAGAAAAAAAAATTCCTGTGGAACATACAGTATCTGGTAAATGTTGGAAGGATTAATATTTTTTAATAGAAGTAATTTACAAGTATGTTTAACTTTCTGGCACCAATTGATAAAAAAAAAATGTTTTCCAGTGGAGCACCCCTTTAAAGCCATCTGTCCTCTTGGTATTTGTCTAATTGTTCACCATGGGCAGATTATGCCGTTGTTCTAATAGACTGACCCTTAAAGAAAAAAAAAAGGCTTTTGGGGATCATCTTCAAGTGGAGAGCATATAAGGAAACAAAATAATGTCTGCAATAATTGTTCGTTAAGTAAAGGTTATTTTATATGACCCATTAATTTCTAAAAAGAAGACAATACAAAAAGGCCATCAGACCAATATGTTAACAGGACAAGGAAGCTGGGCTGTGTCAGTGATTCAGATTAGCTTCTTATGACAAGATTCCAATTCATGCTGCCATCATACTAACATGCCGTACACACTATTGAATATGATTGTATGACTATCAAAATATTGTATTAAAATATAGCCACCAAACAAATGTTTTCACTCATCCTGTAAGTGGGCTGGGGGTGTTGAGTGTCTATATATTTTACTGAAATTCTAGATTAAGTTTTTATTTTAAAAATAATTGACAAAGTTTTGCTTGAGAGTCATCAAAAATGTATGCACCATAGTGACTTGGGTCCCAATGAAAAGTTGGTTGGAGGGTTTTTCTTTTTTAATTCTGCCCATTGTGTGGGGTATGAAAAAATAAACATCTTCTTACCTCCAGTGCTCCCTTGGTTGGCGCCTCTGGTGTCCTGCTCTAGTCCGCCACAACGATCAACTTCCTGAAGCTGCAGCGTTGTCTATGGAAACCCCCGAATCCAGTGAATCGCTGGCTGAGGCAGGACCATTCTGCGTCTAGCGATTTGCTGAGCTGCAGTCTGACACTTTGGACCCCTGTGCTTCTATAGACGATAGTCACTCTGCAGCTGCAGGAAGATGATCGCACTACAGTAGTGCTTGAGGTAAGTAGATGTTAATTTTTTTTAATACCACTCACAATGGGCAGAATAAAAAAAAAAATATTATTTAATGTTTTCTTCTTTAATGTTTCCCTAAAATAACTTATAATATTGGAAAAAAGTAATAATACAATTGGAAAAAACCTGACATGGTCAAATTGCTGAACTGATGAAAATTCAATTGAAATGTGCAATAACATTGTTATATAGCAGAAATGATCAGATCCTTGGAACGACACACAAACATCTTTGCCCCACACTTGGGACAGCTTTTCATCCTAAAGCAAAATACAATTTTGAGTCTCCTTCCATCTCCAGTCATATAATCTGTTTATATTTGCTGTAGAGCCAAAGTTAGGCATCTCTTCACCCCAAGATTCAATTCAACGTTGTGCCCCCTTTACACCCACTCTAAACAAAATTTTCCTCTCTGTTAAAGACAAGTAGTGGTCGAGCAAAAAAACTTCTGTGTGGCGCTGCTGGTTCCGTGGATAAGTGTAATGAACCAAATCCGCAGAAGAGTAGGTTTAAAAGCTGGGGGGTTTATTGCATATCAATAAAAACGATAAACCAGTGCAGGATAATATTACGTATTTCGGGGGAGCCACCTACTTCTTCAGATGAGTGGACCTGACTTCTACTTCTTAACAACATTGTCCCTTATGTGGTGTCACGTACCATATAGAATACTGTACTTCGTTCCAGTAGGGTTCTTTTGGTGAGATGGCCCCTAGTCGCCGCATGTAACTAATAGTTTATCTACACAGGGTGCCTTCAGCTGTTTCAATACTACAACTCCCAGCATGCCCTGACAGCCAATAGATGTCAGGGAAAGCTGAGAGTTGTGGTGATGAAACAGCTGGAGGCACCCTGTGTAGATGAACTAAGGGCGGAAGTCCCCCCCAGCAGGCATCAGTGACGTGGTGCCTGCTGGGCTAGTCTGCCTGGTAGTGAGCACACTGCCAGGCAGACAAAAAGCATTTTTAATATAGTAAAAATTAAAATTAAAAGCAAGGAGGGGGTTAGGGATAGATTGGCAATAGGCAGGGACAGAAAAAAAATAGGATGGTGGGAGCTACCCTTTAAGGCTGTAATGTACCAAAATACGAAAAATGTCAAGGGGGTGAATACTTTTGCATGACACTGTATATGTTTTGGGTAGCTGAGATGATTTTGTGCTGAAGAAAACAGTGAAGGAGTCATTGGCTTCCCCCTAGCTACGCTCCTCTTGTGCTGAAGGGGCTGTAGGTTTCTTAAGACCTGCTCAAGTTTTATGGTCTCTTCCTGGATTTCTGTTGTAATAAAAAGTTATCTTTCTGAAATTGCCTTGTTGATTCCAGACAATTGGACAGGTCAGTACATTTAGTATTCACTGCAGAGAAATGATTCCTAGAAAACAGTACTTATGAAAGGAACGAGAGGGAAGAACGGAAGACAATAGGCTTTTAACTTGCTCATGATAATGATGGACTTCCTTTGAAGAGCACTGGGGGCTTTCAAAAATCACAGGAGTGCATGAAGGTCGCCCATAGATTTCTGAATTATTAACACATGCTTAACCATTAAAAGAAGAAAATATAGATAGGATATCTGTGTTATCAATTATTTACTCGCAGAGAGCAACACTCCACAGAAAAATTTACTCCTCTCTGCTGTACCATCATGGCGAGCCTTGAATAAATGCACCACTTAATTGTTTCATCCCTTTGTTTTGCTCAGCCTGTTAATACCTATCAGTTAAGTGACCTTACTCTACACACTTTAATGGGTTTTGTTTTGGCTGCTACTGAATCCTGCATCACTTCATTATTAGGGATGCAACCTTGGGTTTTGTGGTTCAATCTGACAGAATAGGATGCAGTCTGGGAAATAGCAAGTGTAATTGTGTTCCATGGAAATGGCTTTCTTACGTTTTTCATAGATACAGCAGCAACAACTTGTAACTTATCACTGGCAGTATGTAACAACTGTTGCAATAAAAGCCAATGGTATTGAAGTATTCCTGGAAATGTAACTCATTTATTTCCCCAGGTAGTGTGCACCAGTTAGATACATTTCTACCATCAACCAAAATATTGAGGACAATGCTGTGGTTGTTTCTAATCCATTTACATAGGTTTTAAAGGGGTACTCCGCCGTTAGACATCTTATTCCCTATCCAAAGGAGAGGGGATAAGATGTCTGATCTCAGGGGTCCCGCTGCTGGGCCCACCGCAATGTCCTGCAGCACCCGGCGTTCTTAAAGGGGTTCTCCGGTGAAAACCTTTTTTCTTTTAAATCAACTGGTGGCAGAAAGTTAAACATATTTGTAAATTACTTCTATTAAAAAATCTTAATCCTTCTTGTACTTATTAGCTGCTGAATACTACAGAGGAAATTCTTTTCTTTTTGGAATGCTCTCTGATGACATCACAAGCACAGTTCTCTCTGCTGACGTTATTATAATAATAATAACGCTTTTTTATTGTTGTCCTTAGTGGGATTTGAACCCAAGTCCCCAGCACTGCAAGGCAGCAGTGCTAACCACTGAGCCACCATGCTGCCCTTAGCATACATCTGCTATGCATGGTTGCTAAAATAGACAGAGATGTCAGCAGAGAGCACTGTGCTCGTGATGTCATCAGTGTTCCAAAAAGAAAGGAATTTCCTCTGTACCATTCATCAGCTAATAAGTACTGGAAGGATTAAGATTTTTTAATAGAAGTAATTTACAAATATGTTTAACTTTTTGCCACCAGGTGATTTAAAAGAAAAAAGGTTTTCACCGGAGTACCCCTTTAACATACAGTGGGTTCCTGCAACAGTGGACTCAATGTCACGGCCATGCCCCCTCCTGACATCACGCCCCCTCCATTAATGTCTATGGGATGGGGCGTGTCTTCTGACACGCCCCTCCCATAGACATGAATGGAGGGGGTGTGGCATGATATCACCAGGGGGAATGGCCGTGACATCATGATCACGGCCTCCTGCTCCGAGCATTCTGAACAAAATGTCTGGAGCCCCGGAGTACCCCTTTAATTGTTTTTGTTTTCTAAAAAATTGGCAATCCCTTGGGATTGTGTTAAAAATAAAGAAATAATTAAATAAATAAATAAATAAATAAATAATAATAATAATAATAATAATAATAATTCATTAGTCACCTTTATAACCTTGGCCTGCCAGCCAAAGTCAGTTTCCTTCCCTAAATGATAGGTTTTTATACATGTACGCACTACAGTATCAGATTATTATAATGTGGCCTGGGAAAAATATGCAGACAAGCATAACAATATCCTTGCTATTAAAGTAATTTGTGTAAAGGATTTAGCCGTGCCTGTAAAACCTAATACATGGGAGGTTTTGGTGGCCACACACAGAGTGTAGCTGACTAGGGTGGTAAATGAAACAGTCTTCACAGGTTCTGACATGTACGTGAGATGTAGGTTATATGAAATGTTGGTTATATATATGCTTGATTTTTATTTATTTTTAGTTATCAGAATTTAAACAGGATTATAATAATTTTGTTTTGTATGCATGGCCTAATAATGACTCCCCTAAGCAGGTTACACCTTCTCTTTCAGTAAATCGCAGATACAAATGTTACGGTAGATTTCCGATTTCAGTCAGATATTATTGGAAGGAATTCTAGGGTATGGTCACATGATGTTTTATTTCTCTTTCAGTACATATTCCATGCCAAAATCAATATAAAATCAGACAATAATCCACGGCTGTCCGGGCATGTTGCAATAGCTGGAGGCACACTGGTTGGGAACCACTGTTCTAAAGGAAGAAGAAATACTGTATTTTTCGCCGTATAAGATGCACTTTTTCTTCCCCAAAACTGGGGGGAAGAGTTGGTGCGTCTTATACGGCGAATACACACCTATCGCGGCGGTCCCTGCGGCCATCAACGGCCAGGACCCACAGCTAATACAGGACATCACCGATCACGGTGATGCCCTGTATTAACCCTTCAGATGCGGCGATCAAAGCTGGCCAAGGCTGCTCAGTCGGGCTGTTCGGGACCACCGCGGGGAAATCGCGGCGGCCTGAACAGCTTACAGGACACCGGGAGGGACCTTACCTGCCTCCTCGGTGTCTGCTCCGTGCCGGGATCCCCTACATGGCCGGCACTCTCCTTCAACGTCATCACGTCGTCGAGCACGCCGTCCCGTCATCCAATAGGAGCGGCGTGCGTAGCGACGTGATGACGGCGACGGAGAGCGTGGATCCCGGGGAAGAAGACGTCCGGAGCGTCTGGGACACCACGGGGATGCGGCGGCAGCGGTGACGGGTCCGGAGCGACGGGGACACGTGAGCTCACCCAACAGTGATCTTCAACCTGTGGACCTCCAGATGTTGCAAAACTACAACTTCCAGCATGCCGTTGGCTGTCCGGGCATGCTGGGAGTTGTGGTTTTGCAACATCTGGAGGTCCGCAGGTTGAAGATCACTGTTGGGTTCAGAATCTTTTTTTTCTAGATTTTGCACCTTTAAAATTGGGTGCGTCTTATATGCCGGTGCGTCCTATAGGGCGAAAAATACAATAGATTGTGAGAGCTACTATATAAAGGGAGATTTTCTTTATAGCTCTACATAATGCATTATTGCTCTTTAAATACTGAATAATAAATATATGATGTCAAATTGACAGTACAATATACCATATAATAGCTATTTTATATGTTCTTGCCCTTTTATTGCTCTCTACGTAGAGGACCGCAATACAGCATTTCACCTGCAGGTGGCCATATAACACACGTTACATCTTCTCTTTGTTGTTCACGGCCTCTCTCTTCCAATGACATTTGAGAATCGCTAAAGTGATCTTTTCCATTGCGGGTTCCTGTGAAATGTTCAAAGATTTAGATAATTGTCATTGCCTTTACTCTCATCTGCTCTCCTTTTGCTGTTTTCCACTTGACAACACAGGTGTGAACACGTCAGCCTCTGGCTGTTGGTCTCATAGTCTGGGCGGATATGTTGGTCACAAATGAAATTGAATCACAACATCTTAAGTAGGGATTTGGAAATGTCAGAAATGTTTTCCGCTGCCTTTAGGACTGTACAAACTAAGTAAACACAGAGATTAAATAAGCAGGTTGGTTTTACAGCACAAGTTTTTTTTTGGGGGGGGGGGGGGGGGGGGAACTGCTACTGCAGTTTTTGAGCCAAAGTCAGTATATGTCCTTCCTTTATATTTCACATTCCTTTTTATTCCACTTCTGGCTTTGGCTCAAAAATTCCCAGTGGCAGTTCCCCCCCAAAAAATGCAAAAAAAAAACGTGTGGAAACCTAGCCTTAGGGTGCATTCACACCACATTTTAATCCTATGGCAGGGATATATGAAAACTGGGCGACCCCTTATCCCCACCAGACCCGTGCAGCTTCTCATTCATTTGAATGAGCCGACCGGAGTCAGATAGCGACTCCGGTCGGCTCATTTTTGCCCGTATCCGGTTTTGTGAAGCTGCGCTGGTCCTGCAGGGATACAGTAGCGCCCAGTTTTCAAATATCCCCCCCCCCCCCCCGGATCTGGCAACCGCAGGATTAAAACGTGGTGCGAATGCACCCCAATTGGCTCTGGCTTTAGTGACTTCATCCTAATGAGCTGGTCATTATAAGGCCATGTTCAAATACTAGGATTTCTCGGAGATGCACTGTCTTCAAAGACCTCAATGCCTTTCCTGAGCGGATTTTGCAGAATCAGGCTTTCTCATGGCAAATGTTTCCGCCATGCACACGGGGCAGCAGAAATCCATTTAAAACAATGGGCCTCTGCTGCAATGAAATGTCAAAGCAGAATTTCTCTGCCTGGTTCTGCTCAGAAATTCTTTCATGTGAACAAGGCCTAAGGCTTCAGTCTTCTGCCTGTTGCTTGTGATTACAGTTCATACTATCTTTAGCTTTTTGTCTGCTTTTGCCTCTAAGCTTTTCTCTGACCTTCTGCCTGATTATTGCCTGATTATCGACCACAGCGTGATAGCTGTGTACTTCTGCTCCACAGCCATCACGCCTACTCCCATATGAATGGAGGGGGCTGGCCCAGAGATCGTAGGAGTCCCAGTGACTGGACCCCCCGCAATCAGACATCTTATCCCCTATCTTTAGCATAGGGAATAAGATGTCTAGGGGCGAAGTACCCCTTTAACCTGACCATTGTCCTGTCCTGACCTGTTTTCTTGACCTTTTGTACAGTGTTATTTTATTGTTTTGTGGCACTTTCACTTACTAATACAAGTAAAGGGACTGCCTTTCAGTTGAGGGTACGTCAATTATAGTGGAGGCTCAAGTAGGCAGGGAAAGTGGCTGTGGGTGAGCTCAGGGCTGCACATATTCCTGTCTGATGTGACAAAAACCATGTAGAAATACCTGACACAAGACAAGAGTACTTATGTAAGAACCCGAAGGGTTTAAGGGAGAACTCCAGAATATAAAAATTGTTGCCCATATTGCCGGCAGTAAAAAAATAAAGATGTACATACCTTCCTCCGCTCTCCGGGGCCTCTGGTAACCGGCTCCGATCTCCGCCGTGATCCACTTACTGGTTGCCGGTGGTCGGAGAATCATACTGCGCTCAGCCAATTACCAGCCACAGCGAAGTCTGACTCGGCCCGGGATAGGCTGAGCAGCAGTATGAGAACACTTTAGGACACAAAATTCTTCACTACACCAGCACCTGATGCTGGGGCCGAAAATGTCACACTGCCGCTCAGCCTATCACCGGCCAAGTCGGGACTTTGCTTCGGCTGGTGATTGGCTGAGCGCAGTAAGACTCTCCGACCACCGGCAACCAGGAAGAGGATCACGGCGGAGACCAGAGCCGGTTACCGGAGGCGCTGAGAAAGGTATGTACATCTTAATTTTTTTACTGCTGGCAGTATGGGGGACAATTTTTATATTCTGGAGTTCTCCTTTAGCATCCATGAGAGTGTTTGTTTATCAGGTTGCTGTGGCTATGCCCAGCTCTGGGCTGGTCAGCTGAACATGTTAGTTCACCTGTGTGTTGCCTATATAAACCTGCAGTCTGCTTTCAGGCCTGGCCTGTCAAAGAGCTTGCTCAAGTAACTAGTGTTTATTATCTGTATTCGGCTGGGTTCACACTACGATTTGAACTACGGTTCCCGTATACGGCTGGGAGGAGGGGTGGGTGGGGCTTAATTGCGGCGCCCGCACTCAGCCGTATTCGGGGACCGTAGTTAATGTATGTTTATGAGCCAACCGGAGTGAACCGCAGCCTCCGGTCGGCTGCTTTTTCGGCCGTATGCGGTTTCCCAACCGCAGGCAAAAACGTGGTCGACCACGTTGCGGTTCACTCCGGTCGGCTCATAGACATACATTAACTACGGTTCCCGAATACGGCTGAGTGCGGGCGCCGCGATTAAGCCCCGCCCACCCCTCCTCCCAGCCGTATACGGGAACCGTAGTTCAAATCGTAATGTGAACCCAGCCTTCCTGATCTTCCTGTATTTGTGACTTTCTGGCATGGCTTCCTACGTCTTATCTGTATTTGTGACTTGGCACCTTTGACAACTCCTGGTATTGACTCTGCTAGAGGACATTGACTCATTGTGTGTGTGTTAGATATTATTTCTGTTAGTCTGTGTGCTCCCTTACTGTATCCTGAACTGTGTCTGTATTATAGTTTATTTTGTTCACAGTGACTTCCATCACATATTTAGGGAGGGACTGTCACTGTGGTTGTCGATCCACTAATTAGGGTGCATAGGCACGTAGGCAGGGATAGAGGGAGTGGGTGAGATAAGTACTGCACTCCTTCCCTGCCCATACATGACAATTTATGAGAACCTAGCAGCCAAAAGTATTACTTAAAGGGAAGCAGAGAATATGATGCAAATGGCCTGGAGCCTTGAGCAGGCAAAAGTTCCTTTTACCCCAATAAACCAGTGGTACATCTTACATGTGACACTAAGGGGACATGTTACAACTTAGTCGCACAGTTTAACTACTGTACATCACAGTATATGTAGCATATAATACAGTGGTCCCTCAAGTCACAATATTAACATCAATGACTGAAGTGGCCAGTGATTAACTGGGTAGGGACGGCGCATCTCAAAAGCAGGAAAAAGCAGTAACAAGCAGGGAATACTTGATTGCAGACTAAAATCTGAGTGGAACTGGTGGAGATGAGTATGACTTATTTTCTATTTTTAAACCAACTCCTGTCATATAGAAAAAAAATGTATGTCCCTGAACAACCCCTTTAAGGCTTGGTTTCCACACAGGTTTTTCTCTGGCATTTTTTTTTTGGAAAACTGCCACTGCAGCTGCTGGATCCTGCTGGATCCATATCTGGCTTTGGCCCAAAAAACAAAAAAAAAAACAAAAAAACAGGAAAAAACATGAACAGAAACCTAGCCTGAAAGATACATAAGTGTGATCGCGTAGGGTCCAAGCACTGGAACCCAGATCTCCAGAATGGACCCGGCTCTCAGGGATTGTGCGTGCTGCCCTCGACAAACACTCCCTTCCTTTCTATGGCAGCATCAAAGATATTCTAGTAGAGCACTCGGGCATCTCTGGCGCTCCCAGATGACATACTGTCTGCAGTACACACTCTCCCGTTCTGAGGATTGCGAGGGGTCCCAGCAAGTGGACATACAACCCCCCCCCCCCCCGTCATAAGACACTGATATGTTATTTTTTACTAGACAACCCCTTCAACTGTAGTTGACTTTTGTGTCTCAGCTAAGACTCGCTCAGCCAGGGGTCTTTTCAGGAACTGATGAACCTGCTCTGTTGACTCCAAATTTCTAAGGGCTGATGGTAAAGCGTGCTTGGAAATAATATTTAAAGGCTGCTAAGTATGTATTAATATAATCCATATTGTTAGGCGCAGAACTGAGCCTTTAAGCCTCCCACTGAGATGCTTTGTGGTCTTCTATGTATACAAGGTTTGCACTCTCCGTTTCCTCAGCTGTCCCATTAATATGATGAAGCTGACCACAGAATTACATGTTAGGAATGGAGACTTTAAACCACACGGAGAGAAGAGAGGCAGTCGGCTGAAATGGCTGTGATTTCAACACTGATCCTGATTACTGTTAGCATTTAATGGCCACTTCCCCTGTGTTCTGAATGCTTCCCAACCTATCATTACACATTCAAAGCCCGCTTCCTCGCAGAGCGTTATTTATGTTATGGGGGAGCAATGTTATGCAAATTTATAATGACGTACAGCTGTCAGATAATCACAATGTAAGCATGTTTCTTACCACTAAATTCATTGTGGAGCATAATGGCTCATCAGACAATATTTCAATAAGCACTGTATATGTATATTTATAAATACATATATATTCAGGCACGTTGGCATTTTCATGCCAGCTGTCTTGTGAAATGTCTGCCGCAATGGAGCACACCTGCAAATCAGAAATATTTGTCTGTGTTTATTACAGATTTTGGAAAAAAAAAATGTCCCAATCATATTCATTTTTCTGACTGTTAGAATAAATTAAAAATAAAATTTGTCAAATGATACGGAAAGGTTTTATCCATTTCAAGCTTCTCTAATATCAGAGTTTCCTTTATATACCAAACAGTGGGCCTCCAGCTGTTGCAAAACTACAACTCTCAGCATGCCCGGACAGCTTAAGGCTGTCCGGGCATGCTGGGAGTTGTAGTTTTGCAACAGCTTGAGGCACACTGTTTGGAAAAAAACTTATATACTGACTTTGTTATAGTGTAAGTATTGAAATTTGTATTGCTCAGAGGACTACCATGATGATCTCTCTTTTTTTTAGGGTATGTTCACACGGCGGAAAGTCCGTGCGGATTTTTGCCAGAATATACCGCACGGAAATTCCGCCTCGACAGCCGGACGAAGTGCTTTTGCACGAAATCAACCGGTTAATCGCCTCCTGAGCTTCCCGCACTTACCTCTGCCCCATGGATGGATTTCAAGCCAATCAGCAGCCAGCATCAAAACCGTGAGTTTCCGGACCCCCTTTCTTTGTTACTATTATAATTTACAAATCTGTTTAACTTTCTGGCACCAGTTGATTTAAAAAAAAAAAAAAAAAAGTTTTCCACCGGAGTACCCTTTTAAGTTTCCTTCTTGATTTGATTGACAGCATCTGTGCTGTGGGGGATGGTAATGTAGGGCACTTGAGAGGATTGGCCCCACCCTGTGGGCACTTATCGGGCCCCTGCACTTATGAAAGAAGGTGATTGCTCAGCTCACAAGAAGTTCACGAATTGAGAGGGGTGCTTTTTAACCCCTACCTGGCAATGTGAGTAGTTACTTTATGCGAAACCCTCTGAGAGGTTACCTTAAAATATATTAATATACTTTGATACTGTAGATTTTATTAGACCAGTGTTTGCAAAACTACGACTTACAGCAAGCTGGAAGTTGCTGGAAGTTGTAGTTCTGCAACAGCTGGGGGTTCACTGGTTGAGAAACACTGTGATAGACTAGGAGGACTGGCAGATAAAATTTGCTAGTATCCAGATGACTATAGCATTGGAATAGAGCTTTAGAAAGTGAACATGGGCTGATCCACTTCCCTCTTAGAGGACGTGTAGGACCACAAGCGAACTGGACTACTGCTTCTATATACTGCTTTATAGTATAATCCTTTGAAACATCACAAAACTCCTGGAAGTCCATTTTAATAAGGATGTACAAATGTACTGTGACACTGTGGCAAGGGAAGGGTGTATTTCCCTAGCTAACCCTGGAAAAACCTCCACCTGTGGCCTAATTAATGAGGTAACAGAAATGGGAAGTGTGTTTAAAAGGAAGTCAGACAGAATAGTTGGGGCTCTCCCCAGAAGACAGCAAGGTGGCTGTAGGGGGAGGCAGGGGTCCTTGTGAGGAACACACAGGCCGAGCTGAGCTGTGAGTGGCCCCAACAGTGAAGTGTGGATGAGACACACAGCAAGAGGTTGCAAACGCTGTGTGTGAACAGTGAGTAGAAGGTTGCAGGAGGCATAAGTTTAACTGGCTGGGAAAAGCCCACCAGCTGATAGTCAGGGCATGCTGGATTGTTTAGTTCGTTACTGGACGGCCTAGGATTTTGTTTTGTTCCTGTGTTATGTTTTTATTTATCTGGCAGCCTGTCTAATAAAGCTGCCGAAGGGCCGGAATTGCATAAAGAACGTTTGCCTGCTGATTGAAGTGGAAACGTCTTCTGTGGCGGTGTCAGGGATGATCCCAGAGATATCCTTAGGGAGAAATCCTTACAGTATATGGGGGAGATTTATCAAAACCTGTCCAGAGGAAAAGTTGCTGAGTTGCCCATAGCAGCCAATCAGATCACTTCTTTCATTTTTGAAAAGGCCTCTGAAAAAGTAAAGAAGAGATCTGATTGGTTGCTATGGGCAACTCAGTAACTTTCCCTCTGGACAGGTTTTAATAAATCTCTCCCACTGTATGTGCAAACAGTATTTGTACATCTGATACTATGGCTCCAAAGTGAGTAAGTCTTGGTCTTTCCGGGGAAAGACTGATTGAATCCATTTGGTGCATAGAGGAATTCTAGGTTATTTATTATCTTTTGTCCTAAGGATTTGTAAATTAAAAATGTCAGAGAACGCTGATGTACACCATGTTCTGTGCTAACATAGCAATACTGGTCATGAGATCTATAGGAGAAAGATTTACTTCCAATACTACATAGTGGTTTCCTGGATTATTTCAGGGAAATCCTGTAAACTAGTCTAGCCTGAGCCCGGCCATAAAACTTCTTTATTTATACCATGTTGCACATGCAAGACATGGCTTTCAGTCTAGAAGATCACAGATATAGTACAGCACCAAATATAGTTTTTTTTAGTATTTCCCTATGTGCATTTTACATTTACATCTTAACAACCAATGACTTTAATTTTCATCAATGCTGCCACCTGTTAAGCCATTTTTACACGTCCGGAATTTCCGTGCAGAATTCCACATTAGAATTCCGCCGGAGATCCCAGAGCAGCAGAGTCCTGTTGAATTGAATGGGATTCTGCTGCATTGTGCACCTAGCAGAATTTCTGGGCCATATTTTTCTGGCACGGAAATTCTGATTTCTCTGTCCCCAGAAAGAATGAACCTGTTAATTCTTTTTGTGAACTCGACATGGCACAGACAACCGCAGTCTCTGGAATTTCCGCAAGGAGATTTTCCGTGCTGACATTCTGGACGTGTGAACATAGCCTTACAGTTATATTAAGCAAGCTCACTCACTGAGCTCCCTTCATAGATGGTGAGTGATAGCTGCTATTAGCAGCCCCCACTCACCGTCAATGACCAACATCAACTCCTTAAATGCCACACCCAATAGGCATGAGTGTTTAGGAAGTCTATTGACAGGATAGTCACAGGTCGGGTGCCCAATCAGCCCCTCCGCAACATACTAGTGGTGTGCGAATTGGCTACTATGACAGCCAGAGGCCTTTTAAAGGCCTCCATTCCTACCATAGTTAAATCTGCCTCAGACAGGCTGTACCAGCAAAGCACAAATCTAACAGATCAACAATATGCAATAGCATAGCATTAATCAGTATAAGCATTCTAGTGGTTTCTTAAAAAAGTCCCCTATGAGACTTGTAAAAACAATAGAAAAATGTTCTAAAAATATGAAAAATTTCCTCCTTATAAAAAATTCAAATAATCTTCCTTTACCCATTTTCCGAATAAAAAATGTTAAAGAATGACAAAAGACAATCCTTGTAAATAAATATAGGCTAGATCTTTAACCCCTTAAGGACAATGGACGTACTCCTACGCCCCTGTTTCCGAGTCCTTAAAGGGGTTATCCAGGAAAAAACTTTTTTATATATATCAACTGACTCCAGAAAGTTAAACAGATTTGTAAATTACTTCTATTAAAAAATCTTAATCCTTTCAGTACTTATGAGCTTCTGAAGTTAAGGTTGTTCTTTTCTGTCTAAGTCCTCTCTGATGACACCTGTCTCGGGAAACGCCCAGTTTAGAAGCAAATCCCCATAGCAAACCTCTTCTAAACTGGGCGTTTCCCGAGACAGGTGTCATCAGAGAGCACTTAGTTCTTAGCTCATAAGTACTGAAAGGATTAAGATTTTTTAATAGAAGTAATTTACAAATCTGTTTAACTTTCTGGAGTCAGTTGATATATATTAAAAAGTTTTTTCCTGGAATACCCCTTTAAGGACCGAGGGCGTAGGAGTACGTCCTGTCCATTCCCGGCCCCCCGCCGCTAGCCGGAGGGGAGCTGGTGCCCGATGCCTGCTGAAATCGTTCAGCAGGCATTGCGGCATATCGCCCAGGGGGGTCATGATGACCCCCCATGTCGGCGATCGCAGCGCATCACTCGTCAATTCAGACGAGCGATGTGCTGCGATTCCGTTCCCCGCCGCTCGCCGGGCGGGGATCGGAATCGGATGTCTGCTGATTTAATTCAGCAGACATCCCGGCAGTGTCCAGGAGGAGGTCCGGAGCACCTCTTATACCGGCGATCTTTGCAGGGCGCCGGTAACTTCTTACCGGCGTTCTGCAGCGGTTCCGCATTATCAGGGTCACGTGTGACCCTGTGACCCGGATATAGATGGTGACTGGTGGTGTAATATACACCACCAATCACCATCCGTGCTGTATTGGGGGCTGGCATTGTGGCCACAACCCCCTCAGTACAGTTGTGATTGGGTGGCCAAAGTGGCCACACCAATCACAGTGTAATGGGAGGGGATGGTGGGGGCTAGGAGCATGTTGCTCCGTTCTGCCCACCATTCCACAGAGATCTGGTGAGCAGGACGGAGCCCCGTGCTGCCCACCATCCCCTCAGTTAAAAAAAAGTGCCCCTTGCCCCCTTTCTGTGGCCCCTTGGCACAGAAATCCCCCAGGGTTAGTTTTAGATTAGGTAAGGACAGGTTAGGATTAAAAAATATATATTTTTCTTTTTTCAGCGTACATCAGTGGGTGTCCGTGGGTCCGTAGCACCTTTAGCTGCGTGACCCCGACCCTGCTGGTTCGCTGCGATCTGCCACCAGCATTTTTTTTGGCACAGATCTTTTTTTTTCATCTAAGCGTGTGTGCGGACCCTCTTAGTTATAAAAGAGCGGTCCGCCACCGTTTGTTAAAGCCCACCCGCCGCTGATCATTCCCGTAGTACTGATCAGCGTTTTTTTTTGTGGTGCCGGCGCTTTTTTCGGGTTTTCTAGCGCTTTTTTGCACCCATAGGCGGTCCGTGTCACCAGTAGCAGGCGTGTGCTGTGTGGCCAGACCGTACCTGTGTGTGTGCGGCGTGCCTCACCGCTGTCAGTGATTTATCACTGTTCATCGGTTTTTTTTGTGGTAAAGGCACTTTTTTCGGTTAACACAGTTTTTTTTTTTTGCACCCATAGGCGGTCTGTGCCACCAGTAGCAGGCGTGTACTGTGTGGACGTACCGTACCTGTGTGTGCAGCCTGTCCCACCGCTGTCAGTGATTTATCACTGATCAGTGTTTTTTTGGGGGTTCAGGTGGGAGCATTTTTTTCGGAGTAATGCTTTCTTTTCTTTTATTTTTCGTTTTTTTTGTGGGGGTCTGTGTACAAGCCACCAGCCACTGTTCAGGGCTGAGTGGCCGGACCCCCCACTGACTTCTGCGCCCCCTGCCGCCACTAGCGCTAATCAATGCGCCCACCAATGATTAGATAAAACTTTTTTTGGCACAGGGCTTTTTTGCGCTAGAAGTCTCTTTTTTTTAAAAAAAGGCCCCTTTTTATTTTATATTTTTTTCTGTTAGGGCGGGTTAGTTTAGTTAGGTTAGGGAGGGTTAGGGCGGGTTAGGGAGGTAGTCTCGCACCACACCACACACAGCACACACATCAATAAAGTTTCCCCCCCCACACACACACCCGTATCCCCATTAGAGTAGCGAAATGGCCCGCAGAGCGTTTTCGGCGGAGGGGACATATGCCATAATTCAGAGGACGATGAAGACCCCACCTTCCTTATTTCCTCGTCCTCCTCATCATCTAGTTCTGATGATGAGCCACCAAGGCGGCGGAGACACCGCCGTGCGGCGCCACAAACCTCCTCTGTCCTTGACCCTGTGCCCCATGCTAGTATGAGTCCCCCTGGCGCTCATACTAGTGAAGCCCCCCAGCCAAGATCACTGGTACATCATACCAGAGAACTTTACTGGGCTGAGCCAGCAGACCACGAGCCCGTGATTTCTGAGTTTGTTGGCGACTCAGGAATCAAAATTAACATCTCCGGGTTCACTGAAAAGGACTTTTTCGGTCATTTTTTCAGTGACAACTTTGTTAATTTGATGGTTACACAGACGAATCTGTATGCCCAACAGTTCGTCGCCGCTAACCCGGGCTCACTTTTAGCTAGGCCCAGCGGCTGGACTCCAGTCGATGCAGCCGAAATGAGGACCTTTTGGGGCCTCGTGCTGCATATGGGTATAGTTAAAAAGTGTCAGGCAATATTGGAGTGGGGACGTCTTTTACCAGACACCCCTCTACAGTATGGCCATGGCACGTTCCCGGTTCAAGGTCATTCGGAGATGTTTGCATTATGCTGATAATGCGGCATGTCCCCCCCCGAACTGATCCTGCGTATGACCGCCTGTATAAAATCAGGCCGGTCATCAATCACTTCGGGGCCAGATTTTGGGAGGCCTATGTCCCGGGGTGGGAGGTCTCTATTGATGAGTCTCTAATCAGCTTTAAGGGGAGACTCAGCTTCCGTCAATACATTCCTACCAAGCGCCCATTGCACCCATTGCTAGATAAAGGTTACCACCTTTACGTGGATAACTTTTATACTAGTATCCCTCTCTTCACATCCCTCGCCGCCAGATCCACGGTCGCTTGTGGGACAGTCCGGAAGAATCAAAGAGGCCTTCCGCCCATCCCCTACATGCTTCTATACCCCGGGCTGAGTCCCGTGCCTTTTCCCATGAGAACCTGTTGTTAGTCCGGTATAAGGACAAGAGGGACGTCCTTATGCTCACTACTGTTCATGGGAACGGCAGCACCCCTGTCCCTGTGCGAGGTACCGCGGGACCGGTCCTCTACCCGATTGTATTCTGGACTACAATCTGTATATGGGGGAGTTGATCTTTCTGATCAAGTCCTCATGCCATATAATGCCATGCGGAAAACACGTGTATGGTATAAAAAGGTTGTGGTCTACATGGTACAGGTTGCCATGTACAACTCTTTTATACTGTACCAGAACACTGGCAACACAGGGACATACCTGGAGTTTAAAGAGGTAGTTCTAAAGGCCCTCATCTTCGGTGACTGCCAAAGAGCGGGCCAGAGCACCTCTGGAACACACTTTCCCGGCCAACACTTTCCAGGTGTGATCCCCAACACTGGAAGGACGGGACGAACCCAGAAGAAATGCAGAGTGTGTCACAGGATGGGAGACGGAGGGACACCACCATTCAGTGTGACACTTGCCCCGATCATCCGGGCCTCTGCATAGGCTGCTTCAGGGAGTATCACACTTCCATGGAGTACTAAATTTTCCATCCTTTGCCCTAATTTTCATTCCCCACAATTCGACTCCAATGTACCAGTCCAGGGTACATTGTCTTCCAAATTTTATACCACCCCTCCCCCCCCCAAAAAAAAACAAAAAAAAAAACAAAACCAAAACCTTTTTCCCAATACCCCCAATATCTTTTATTTTTCTTCCCCCTAAAAAATGGGTCATGGGACACAGAGTCAACAGCATTGGAGGTTTGCAGTTGCCTCAAATGCGCAACGCTCTCTCTCCCCACCTGAGTGGGGTGCGCATTTGAGGTAATAGAATAGGGACGGCCCCACACATCCCTTTCCAGAATGATGATTCAGAGGATAGGGTTTGGGGCGGGCATCATTTTTACTTTTGGCTGTACTCTGGGTCATCATTCTGGGAAAATAATTGGCATATCAGTACTGAAATTGCAATTTTCTTCCCCCCATAGTACACATCATCCATTCCTGGAAAATAAATGAAGGGAACACCCGTCTGTTCCAAATCTCCACTTCACCCTATACACCTTCCCTAGGGGGTGTACTGTTTGTAATAATCTCACATATGGGTGTTTCTTTCTTGTATTTTCCTCTGAATGTATGTAACTGTTAGGTCCGTAACAAACATCCGCCTCAAATGCGAAGAGTTCTCGCTGAGCTCTGTCGTATTTCCAGGCGACAATTCAGAGTCACATGTTAGTTGTTCCCAGAAAAATGAAGCAGAGCATAGGTTGAAAATTGCAATTTTCAAAAAGCTACCCTTCATCCATTCCTGGAAAATAAATTTAGGAAACACATGTGCGTTCAAAATGTCCTCTTTACCCCTATACCCATTCCTCAGGGTGAGCACTTTCTGTAATGGTGTCACATGTGGGTGTTTCATTTTTGAATTTTCCTCGGAATGTATGTAAACGTCAGCTACTGATATGCCATAGGCCACAAATACAAACTGACCTCTATGACTTCTGAGCCTTGTTGTGCTCCCGTCCAGCACGTTACCCCATATGTGGATGTATTTTCATAGTCAGGGGAAAAAGCACTCCAAAATTTGTAACCCAATTCCTCATATTACCCCATGTGAAAATGTTAAAAATTGGGTAACCCCAGCATTTTAGTGTAATAAAATAAAAATTTTCAATTTATGGCCCACTTTTCAAAAAACCTGTGAGGTGATATTTCCCACTGTACCCCTTGTTACGTTCATTGAGGGGTGTAGTTTCTAATGTGGGTTTTTTTTTTTTTTTGCTGTTGGGGGCTTTATAAATGCACATGACCCCCGACTCAACAAAATTTTCACTCCTTCCATTCTGAGCATTGCAGTGCGTCCACATAGCAATTTACATCCACATATGTTTTTTTTTTCTCAGACAAAATTGTTCTACAAATTTTGCGGGCCTTTTGCCCTATTACCCAATGTGAAAATGAAGCATTTGGGGTAACACTATCAATATAGTGCAAAAAAAATCAAATTTTTCACTTTTACGGCCCACTGTTCAAAAAACCTGTGAGATATAAGTACTCACTGTAACACTGTTACGTTCCTGGAGGGGTCTAGATTCCAAAATGTGATGCCATGTGTTTTTTTTTTTGCTGTCCTGGTACCATAGGGGCTTCCTAAATGCGGCATGCCCCCAGAGCAAAATTTGCTTCAAAAAAGCCAAATGTGACTCCTTCTCTTCTGAGACCTGTAGTACGCCAGCAGAGCACTTTTCACCCCCATATGGGGTGTTTTCTGAATCGGGAGAAATTGGGCTTCAAATTTTGGGGGGTATTTTCTGCTTTAACCCTTTGTAAAAATGTAGATTTTTTGGGAAACCAAGCATTTTAGGTATTTTTATTTCTTTCTTTATTTTTACATATGCAAAAGTCGTGAAACCCCTGTGGGGTATTAAGGTTCACTTTACCCCTTGTTACGTTCTTCAAGGGGTCTAGATTCCAAAATGGTATGCCATGTTGTTGTTTTTTTGTTGTCCTGGCACCATAGGGGCTTCCTAAATGCGGCATGCCCCCAGAGCAAAATTTGCTTTCAAAAAGCCAAATGTGACTCCTCTTCCGAGACCTGTAGTGCGCCAGCAGAGCACTTTTCACCCCCATATGGGGTGTTTTCTGAATCGGGAGAAATTGGGCTTCAAATTTTTAGGGGTATTTTTTGCTATTACCCTTTTTAAAAATAAAATTTTTTTGGGAAAACAAGCATTTTAGGTAAAAAATTTTTTTTTTTTTACATTTGCAAAAGTCGTGAAACACCTGTGGGGTATTAAGGTTCACTTTATCCCATGTTACATTCCCCGAGGGGTCTAGTTTCCAAAATGGTATGCCATGTGTTTTTTTTTTGCTGTTCTGGCACCATAAGGGCTTCCTAAAGGTGACATGCCCCCCAAAAACCATTTCAGAAAAATGTTCTCTCCAAAATCCCCTTGTCGCTCCTTCGCTTCTGAGCCCTCTACTGCGCCCGCCGAACACTTTACATAGACATATGAGGTATGTGCTTACTCGAGAGAAATTGGGCTACAAATTCAAGTAAAAATGTTTTCCTTTTATCCCTTGCAAAAATTAAAAAATTGGGTCTACAAGAACATGCGAGTGTAAAAAATGAAGATTTAGAATTTTCTCCTTCACTTTGCTGCTATTCCTGTGAAACACCTAAAGGGTTAACACACTTACTGAATGTCATTTTGAATACTTTGGGGGGTTTAGTTTTTATAATGGGGTCATTTATGGGGTATTTCTAATATGAAGACCCTTCAAATCCACTTCAAAACTGAACTGGTCCCTGAAAAATAGTGAGTTTTAAAATCTTGTGAAAATTTGGAAAATTGCTGCTGAACTTTGAAGCCCTCTGGTGTCTTCCAAAAGTAAAAACTTGTCAATTTTATGATGCAAACATAAAGTAGACATATTGTATATGTGAATAAAAAAATAATAATATTTGGAATATCCATTTTCCTTACAAGCAGAGAGCTTCAAAGTTAGAAAAATGAAAAATTGTCAATTTGATTATTAAAGAGCTTTTTCCACTTTGGGCATTTATGACATTTCTAAAAGATACCACTTATTGAAAGGCTTCCAGCTCTTCAGAGGTGTGAGCCCCCTTGGCATCAGTCATGTTCTGTAGGTATGCCTTAAATGTCTAAAGTGGGAATATGCCTTTACGTAATATAACTATTATAGGTGTACTCCAGTGGTATTTATTTTTATTTTTTATTTACATCAACTGGTGCCAGAAAGTTAAACAGATTTGTAAATTACTTCTATTAAAAAATCCTTACCCTTCCAGTACTTATTAGCTGCTGATTACTACAGAGGAAATTCTTTTCTTTTTTGGAACACAGTGCTCTCTGCTGACATCTCTGTCCATTTTAGGAACTGTCCAGAGCAGCATATGTTTTCTATTGGGATTTTCTCCTACTTTGGACAGTTCTTAATATGGACAGAGATGTCAGCAGAGAGCACTGTGCTTGTGATGTCAGCAGAGAGCACTGTGTTCCAAAAAGAAAATAATTTCCTCTGTAGTATTCAGAAGCTGATAAGTACTGGAAGGATTAAGATTTTTTAATAGAAGTAAATTACAAATCTGTTTAACTTTCTGGCACTAGTTAATAAAAAAATAAATAAATTAAGTTTTACACGGGAGTACCCCTTTAAGAATGCTCTGAAGGTGGGAAGGGTCCAGAAGAGCTTGCTGTGTCATACAGTGGATTAGACGTGTCCCACACTTACACACACTTCACCATTTCATAGAATATTAATAACTAATAAATAGTTATCATGTTAAAGTTAAAAACAACACAAAATCTACTTTTATCTACATTATTTGTGACTTCCATTTAGTGCTATTATAGTGTTCAACCTAGAGGTCAACAAGGGCAGCATTATTGTTTGCATTACTTTTGTTGTTCTCAAAACAGAAATAATTTGTCATTGAAAAGTTAAAAAACATTACTAGACAGGTAAACACCAAGTATGTAGATAGCCTGCAGTTAAATGTTTTGAGTAATTTCTATCAGCACCATGGACAGCGCTATTAGTCAGTGAAACTCTGTAATACATATAATAGATATGCATACGGCACTGTGCGTACGGATAATTAGTGCAGTCTCTCTGGGCAACGCTCGCACTAGTAAAAAGCGTTCATGTATATCCAACAAAGTAAAAGACGAAATGATAGCCGGCACTCACCAGTCTTCTTATATTCTTCTTTATTATACTCACATATAGGGTGGGTAGGGAACAGACGTGATGGGGTTACATAGGCAACAAAGCTCCGTTTCGTGCAGCAGGTGCACTTCGTCCGGCCGGACGAAGTGCACCTGCTGCACGAAACGGAGCTTTGTTGCCTATGTAACCCCCTCACGTCTGTTCCCTACCCACCCTATATGTGAGTATAATAAAGAAGAATATAAGAAGACTGGTGAGTGCCGGCTATCATTTCGTCTTTTACTTTGTTGGAAACTCTGTAATACAATAAGTCCTGTACTGTATCTATAGCTTCCATATTCAATATATCATAATGATAAATATTGATCATTTATAATTCAATTATCAGTATTAGTAGTTTTATGAGGATAATAAAGGCTTCTCTCTTAATGTCTCATTTGTTTCTCAATTTACCTGTTTAGTACTTTCCAAAATGTACAACTCCATAGAACATGTTCTTTCTATATCGGTTAGACTGTTTTTACATCATGTTTGGCCTTTACATTTGGCATACACAAAATAATAGAAACCCTTAGGGGGAGATATATCGAAACCTGTTTAAAGGAAGAGTGGTGCAGTTGCCTATAGCAAACAATTAGATTGCTTCTTTCATTTATCAGAGGCCTCTTTAAAAATGAAAGAAGGAATCTGATTGGTTCCTCTACACACATTTATCTCCCCCTTAATATATGCCGTATAGTCTCATAGACTGCCATGAAAAAGACTTGTTTCTTGGCGGGATGCCTCTGTACTGGAAACTTAGTTGACTATGTTTTCAGTAGAGCAGAAAATATGACCAAATCCATACCAAACCCCCCTCCCCCCCTTTTTTTTTTAGCATATATATTAGGTCAATGGGTACCTATAGTTACATTTAATGTATGGGCTGGGAGCATCTACGACATATACTCTGAACCTAAGAAAAACCATAGAGTGAAAAGAAGAAGATACCGTATTTTTCGCCATATAAGACGCACTTTTTCTTCCCCAAAACTGGGGGGAAAAAGTCGGTGCGTCTTATACGGCGAATACACCCCTATCGCGGCGGTCCCTGCGGCCATCAACGGCCGGGACCCGCGGCTAATACAGGACCTCACCGATCGCGGTGATGCCCTGTATTAACCCTTCAGACGCGGCGCGTCTGAAGCGAAATGACACTAACCCGGCTGTTCAGTCGGGCTGTTCGGGACCACCGCAATTTCACCGCGGCGGTCCCAAATAGCCCGACTGAATAGCCGGGTTAGTGCTTACAGGACACCGGGAGGGACCTTACCTGCCTCCTCGGTGTCTTCTCCGTTCAGGAATCCCCTGTATAGCCGGTGCTCTCCTTCCTCGTCATCACGTCGTCGTGTACGTGCGTCGGCGTGCGTAACGACGTGATGACGGCGACGGAGAGCGAGGATACCCGGCCGGCAGCAGAGACATTCCGGAGCGGTGGGGACACGGCGACAGCGATGGAGCGACATCCAGGGCAGCGGTGACGGATCCGGAGCGGCGGGGACACGTGAGTAATTGCCTCCTATGCAGTGGTCTTCAATCTGCGGACCTCCAGATGTTGAAAAACTACAACTCCCAGCATGCCCGGACAGCCAACGGCTGTCCGGGCATGCTGGGAGTTGTAGTTTTGCAACATCTGGAGGTCCGCAGGTTGAAGACCACTATTGGGTTCAAAATCTTTAATTTTTAGATTTTGCAACTAAAAATAGGGTGCGTCTTATACGCCGGTGCGTCCTATAGGGCGAAAAATACGGTATGTGTGAGCATCAGTGGAAACAGATTAAAAGTACTTCTTGGGGCTAAAGTTGGCATAGTGAGGAATTACTTGTTGAAATTTTAATTCAGTAATGGCAAATTTGTGTGTAACTATACAGGAACTAAAAAAGAGATAAAGGGATTATGCCATATCCAAAAACCTAGCTGCTTCCTTCCAAACACAGCGCCAACTATTGTCAGTGGTATTATGACTAGTGTTGCTCGCGAATATTCGCAATTCGAATATTATTTGCGAATATCGCATATTCGTGAAATCGTGAATTTCGCGAATATAGCGCTATATATTCGTAATTACGAATATTGTTTTTTTTGTTTTTTTTCTTCACAGTACACATCACAGTGATCACCCCTCTCTGCTTCCAGCTTGTGTGGTGTAAAGAAGGCTGTAATACTACTGTGTGAGACTGGCGTGCGAACATTCGCATATGCGAAAATTAGCATATGCTAATATTCGCATATGCAAATTTTCGTATATGCTAATTTTGTATATGCAAATTTTCACATGTTTTAATTTTCGCATACGCGGATTTTCGCATATGCGAAAATAAAACGAGGAGATAACGAATAAGCGAATATTCACGAATATATGACGAATATTCGTCCATATATTCGCGAATTCGAATATGGCCTATGCCGCTCAACACTAATTATGACTTGGATCCATTCCGAAATGGAACTGAGCTGCAATACCAAATACAAACTGAGGACAAGGGTGGTGCTGTTTCTTGAGAAAAGCAGCTACGTGTTTTCTAATCCTGATAACTCATTTAAGAAGTAGAAGAAAACGATACAATGGAGATGTACAGAAAGAGTCAAAGCTCAAATTAACACCAGTAATGCCACTAAAACAGCAGCTAGAGATTCAGCTAATGTGTATGGTGACATTATGGTTTTGTATAAAAACAACATTAGAAGTTGTTAGCGGTTAAAGGGGTTATCCAGGAAAAAACTTTTTTTTTATATATCAACTGGCACCAGAAAGTTAAACAGATTTGTAAATTACTTCTATTAAAAAATCTTAATCCTTTCAGTACTTATAAGCTTCTGAAGTTTAGGTTGTTCTTTTCTGTCTAATTAACCTCTGATGACACATGTCTCGAGAAACGCCCAGTTTAGAAGAGGTTTACTATGGGAATTTGCTTCTAAACTGGGCGGTTCCCGAGACACGTGTCACCAGAGATTACTTAGACAGAAAAGAACAACCTTAACTTCAGAAGCTCATAAGTACTGAAAGGATTAAGATTTTTTAATAGAAGTAATATACAAATCTGTTTAACTTTCTGGAGCCAGTTGATATATATATGTATTTCCTGGAATACCCCTTTAAGAAGAATGGATTAGGTCCCATGTGATGAATATTACATGAGCACATTTTCTTAGTAAACTGATCCCCTTATTCAGCATTCATAGATATAAATAGTATGGACAGGAAATGTTCTGTTTTATTTGTACTTTGCTTTACATAGAGCAAATTAAGAATAAGTTTATTAAATTGTTAAATGGAAATAGCTATGTTGCATTATGCAGTATAATCAGGAACGATGGATATAGAAATGAGTCTCCGACTAACAAATGTGCTACAGGGAATAAATAGAGAAAG
This sequence comes from Hyla sarda, assembly GCF_029499605.1. Taxonomy (NCBI): domain Eukaryota; kingdom Metazoa; phylum Chordata; class Amphibia; order Anura; family Hylidae; genus Hyla; species Hyla sarda. Next base: position 379,367,639 of record NC_079189.1, on the reverse strand, counting down.
AGACAGCAAGTACAGAAATATGGAAGGAAAGAGATAACAACTACAATTATACAAAAGGGAAAGAGACATGGAAAAAGTAACAGTATTTTTACACACAAATCTGACATACATCATTTATACATAGTATGAGCCCTGGTGGACAAATATAGCAATAACTATATAATACCCCCTAATATGGTTTACCTATCAGGGGGTGCAGAGATAGAATTTCAGTGTTTTCTTTTTTAATAATATGCTACTGGGCCAAGGGATATTTTAAAAACCATACAAATCACTAGTACTTAACTTGTCCTCCTAAGCAGTTTGTTTTAATGTGATACATTTTTGATGTATAATAAAGATTTTATATTTTTTCCATGAATTTATTGTTGCATTTGTTGTCTAGAGCGGTGGTTCTTTTGTAATTTGTAGGTTAAATTGGAACTAGAGCATCAGCTCCTATATACAGCTGTCATCTCAGAATTTGTTGGATAGGTTATTTACAATATTTAAAGGGGTTATCCAGGAAAAAACCTGGCTCCAGAAAGTTAAACAGATTTGTAAATTAGTGCATGAGAAGACAAAGAAAAGTCGGCACTCACCGGGTTTCCAAATCAGCAGATTTTATTGCACGTTGCTCACAGCCGTAGTACAATTCTCGGGGAGACGACGGATGGTACAAGGGGGGTACCACAGAGAGGCGACACCTGTGTTTCGCACTTAGTAGTGCTTCAACGGGCCTAACTCTTTACCGGAACATGTCATCTTCTTATACAGGTGAGTTTAGTAATTGGACCTATCACCATCTAACACACCTTGTGACGTTAAAAGAAGGGGAGGAGGTTGCTTAGTTAAGCTTGTTCCTACTTAGATCTAGCTCCTTGTTCAGACTGCCAGGACTAGTATAATAAAAAACACTCTTAGAAGCAAACTGAGACATCAACTTTATCATTAAGCTCTAAGACTCCCGTTGCGTCAGTAGCAATTATCCATTGTGTCTCTCTTCTAAGAAGGTTTTTATCAGATCTTAGCCCCGGTCGTGCAACTACTTTTTCTATTCCTGCAAACCTTAATGATTCGTGACTTCCTCCATGGGCTTCCACTACATGAGAAATAAATCTGGGAGCTCCCTTTTTAGTGCGTAGAGAGTAAAAGTGCTCTCTGATTCTAGCGCACATTTGTCTGATTGTTTTCCCTATATAGTAGAAGCCACATGGGCAAAATATAACATAGACCACATTTTTTGTTTTACACGTGATAAGTTCGCTAACCGTATGGGTAATTGGACCTATTCTGAATGTTTGCAAGCCGAGATTATATTTACAAAAATTACAATTTTTACATTGAAAATTCCCTGTTGGTACATGACTAGTTAACCAGTCTGTTTTATTTTTCTTTTCTTTATCTTTTTGTATGTTATGTGCACGTTTCAATACTTCTCCTATTGTTTTCGTTTTTCTATAGGAGATTAATGGTTTCTTTCCTGCCATTTCTTTGAGGTCTTCATCTGTCTCTAGTATATACCAATTCCTCCTAATTGCTCTCTCTATCATTTTATTTACCGGTGAATTCTGAAATGTGAACGTGAACCTATTCAAGGGCGCGTTTTTATGTTTTTTTCTGCATAATTCTTCTCTATTTTTCTCATCTGCTTTTTGTCTCCCTTTCTTAATTAGATCTGCTGGATAGTTACGTTCTATTAATCTTCTTTCTAGCTCGATTGCCTGTTTTTGATATGTTGAATCTTGAGTGTTATTTCTTTTTAAACGTAAAAACTGTCCGTATGGAATACCATTTTTAACTGCTTGTGTGTGGGAACTTTGATAGTGAAGTATCGTGTTCTTAGCCACTTCTTTCCTGTATCCTTCACTTATTAGTTTCCCTTCTTTCACTAACAATTTAATATCTAGGAATTCTAGTGTATCTCCACCATATTGGTGTGTAAACTCCATATTATAACCTTTAACGTCATTAAGGTAATCTACGAACTGATAAAATTGGTTTCTGGTTCCTGACCATATTAACAAAATATCGTCCACAAATCGGACATAAGTTCTAATATATTTTATGAATGGATTAGCAGTAGTATATACTATGTTATTCTCAAAATTAGCTAGATACAGATTAGCGTATGTACAGGACACCGGTGTCCCCATCGGGGTCCCGGTGTCCTGTCTATACCACCTGCCTTCATATACAAAAGTACTGTTCTGTAGGACGAATTTGAGGGCGTCTTGTACGAATTTAATGTATTGTTTGGAGTTCTCAGTTCTTTTCAAAATTTCGGTCACCGCCTGCACACCCGTATCGTGGGGGATACGGGTGTACAGGCTAGTGACATCAATGGAACATAAACTCCAACCTTCTTCCCATGGTAAGTCATTAACTATAGATAATAGGTGACTAGTGTCCTTAATGTACGCTGGAATTGTGGGCAAAATAGGACGGAGCAAAAAATCTATATACTGTGACAAATGCTCAGTCACCGAGCCGATCCCCGCAACAATGGGTCGCCCTGGGGGTCGGCTCAGTGACTTGTGCACTTTAGGTAAATGATACCATTTTGCGGGGCATGGGCAATCGGGAGTTAACTTATCAGCGGTTTTCTTCGAGATAATGCCTTCAAACACAGATTTACTCAAAAAACCTTTTAAACTCTCTAATATTTTGTTAGTCGGATCACTTAAGAGGGGAGTGTATGTGGTATGGTCTGACAATTGCCTTTCGGCTTCTTCATTATATTGTGTCTTAGAGACCACCACTACACTCCCTCCTTTATCCGCTCTAACTATAACGATATCACTTCGTTTCTTTAATTCGGTTAAAGCTTCTTGTTCTTTAACAGGTAAATTATTAACTATTAGAGGATATAAGACAGATTTCACATCTTTTTGAACTGCTTTTTGGAATAGGTCGACACACCCACCCGGTGCCACTGGGGGTGAGAATGTCGACCCCTTCCCTTCATTAAACCTATAGGTTAAGTTGTCTGGACTCGGTGCATCACTCAATGTCCCAAACTCTGTGACCATCATTTCGATACATTTCTTTTCTTGATCGGAGAATTCCGTGGGTATAAGTCCCAGATTGTCAGTCCTCACGGGTAATTCTCCTGGATATAAATCCGGTTCAATTGATGGTCTGTTAGCATAATATTTCTTAAGATTAATGTTCCTAATTGCCCGTTCCAGGTCAATTTCGAACGTTGTGGGATTGAAGTCTTCTGATAGTCCGAAATTCAGTCCTCTTGATAGTAGTGAGATGGTACTGTTATCCAATTCATGTTCAGTTAAGTTGATTATGTTACTAGTAGTAACTGTTGCTAGGTCATCTGTGGGTTCGCTTTTCTTTTCTTTTGTTCCTTTATAACTTTTTCTCATTGAACGTCGCGTGTGGGCTTTTCTAAAGGGATATTAATTGCAGATGGGTTAGAGACTTGTTCAGACTTCTGCTCATTGTAGAGTGCTGTAGCGGTTTTAGGAAATTTTCGGTTAGTTTTCTTCCTGTACCCATAGAATTCAGTATTATAACTTTTAGTATGCCAATTGAAGTCTTTATTATTTTCGTAATCTTGCTTATCTCGTAAATATTTCTCTCTTTTATTACTTTTTGTTTCTTCTTGTAATGTCTTCAATTTCGGTTCTATTTTAGAAAAAAACGCACTTGCTACTTCGTTCTCCACTCTTTTTCTATATATAATCTTGGCTTTATTTAAATCTTCAGAAATACGGTCATATTCAATTCGGTTGCGGGTTAATATTAAATGTAACAACTTTAAAGCGTGCTCATTGTGTGCTTTTGTCCACATATCCATAAACACGCTGTCATCTTGATATTGTGCTGGGGTCTTCATGGACCTAAGTCCTCTAGGGACTCGTTCGCATTGAGCATATGCTTGTAATGAGTTGACAGTCCAGTACACTGCGATTTCTTTTTCCGACAGGGACATTATTCTGTTTTCTAGCGTCTTAACACTGATGAGCTCTAGATCTTCGGTGGATTCAAATTCCAAAAAGTACCCCCCTGCGTCGTCTCTCCCTGGCTGGAGTGCAAGTAGAAGCTGATCCGCATGACTTGCTTGGTCCATTTCCACATTTTGTGGCGTGGGGTCAGACATTGTTCAGCGTGCTCAGAACACAAAAGTAACAAAGAAATACTGTAGCGTATAGATGAGTAGTTCGGCACTGCTAATTTCTGAACCTGAAAGCGGGTGGACACTAAGTCGCTGTAGCGGAATGGGGATACGGTGGTGCTCGGACTCATGTAGAATATACCATCAGTGCATGAGAAGACAAAGAAAAGTCGGCACTCACCGGGTTTCCAATTCAGCAGATTTTATTGCACGTTGCTCACAGCCGTAGTACAATTCTCGGGGAGACGACGGATGGTACAAGGGGGGTACCACAGAGAGGCGACACCTGTGTTTCGCACTTAGTAGTGCTTCAACGGGCCTAACTCTTTACCGGAACATGTCATCTTCTTATACAGGTGAGTTTAGTAATTGGACCTATCACCATCTAACACACCTTGTGACGTTAAAAGAAGGGGAGGAGGTTGCTTAGTTAAGCTTGTTCCTACTTAGATCTAGCTCCTTGTTCAGACTGCCAGGACTAGTATCATAAAAAACACTCTTAGAAGCAAACTGAGACATCAACTTTATCATTAAGCCCTAAGACTCCCGTTGCGTCAGTAGGGAGCTCCCAGATTTATTTCCCATGTAGTGGAAGCCCATGGAGGAAGTCACGAATCATTAAGGTTTGCAGGAATAGAAAAAGTAGCTGCACGACCGGGGCTAAGATCTGATAAAAACCTTCTTAGAAGAGAGACACAATGGATAATTGCTACTGACGCAACGGGAGTCTTAGGGCTTAATGATAAAGTTGATGTCTCAGTTTGCTTCTAAGAGTGTTTTTTATGATACTAGTCCTGGCAGTCTGAACAAGGAGCTAGATCTAAGTAGGAACAAGCTTAACTAAGCAACCTCCTCCCCTTCTTTTAACGTCACAAGGTGTGTTAGATGGTGATAGGTCCAATTACTAAACTCACCTGTATAAGAAGATGACATGTTCCGGTAAAGAGTTAGGCCCGTTGAAGCACTACTAAGTGCGAAACACAGGTGTCGCCTCTCTGTGGTACCCCCCTTGTACCATCCGTCGTCTCCCCGGGAATTGTACTACGGCTGTGAGTAACGTGCAATAAAATCTGCTGAATTGGAAACCCAGTGAGTGCCGACTTTTCTTTGTCTTCTCATGCACTGATGGTATATTCTACATGAGTCCGAGCACCACCGTATCCCCATTCCGCTACAGCGACTTAGTGTCCACCCGCTTTCAGGTTCAGAAATTAGCAGTGCCGAACTACTCATCTATACGCTACAAGATTTGTAAATTATTTCTATCAAAAAATCTTAATCCTTTCAGTACTTATGAGCTTCTGAAGTTAAGGTTGTTCTTTTCTGTCTAAGTGCTCTCTGATGACACGTGTCTCGGGAACCGCCCAGTTTAGAAGCAAATCCTCATAGCAAACCTCTTCTATACTGGGCGGTTCCCGAGACAGGTGTCATCAGAGAGCACTTACACAGAAAAGAACAACCTTAACTTCAGAAGCTCATAAGTACTGAAAGGATTAAGATTTTTTTAATAGAAGTAATCTACAAATCTGTTTAACTTTCTGGAGCCAGTTGATTTAGCATTAGCCATATCATTTATTTTTTGCAGGATACTTCTTGATAAGAAGGCAACAATTAATATTATGCTTCCCCTGCAGAGGCTTTTGCAGTGAAAAGATCTGGTCACCAGCAATTGTCTGCCAGGGGTAATGTTTCCACTCCTTTACGCAATCATTTGCTTGTACGCAGTTATGAACTAGGATCTACTGTACAAGAACATTAATTGTTTCTGAAGAATCACTGTAAGCCCCATCTTCCCTGTATGCCAGAAAGAGTATTAAAATAATAAATACCATGACTTTGTAAGCACTGTGTGTACTAAACCTTATTAAACTAGTTATAGTGCGTGATTCCGTGATATATACAGCTGCAGGCACGTGTCCTGTGTTTGTCCCCAGCATTATTGGGTATTATATTTTATTGTCCATGTCTGGCTTTGCAGTTTGTTCTTCTGTTTCAGCTGCCGTTACTGCATTATTGATCTCACAGATATGGTTTAAGAAGCATTTAGGTATGAGCAATTAGTTTGTGCTTAATGTAAAATGTCAAAACAAGGCTATCGACCCCCTAATTGATCAATTGGCTCATTATTCCTTTCATATTGTTATATGCATGTGAAAACCAGCAACCAGAAAACCAGGCTAGAAATAAATGGAGGAAAGAAGATGAAGCTTATTTGGAAAACATAGATTGGATTTGTAGCAGTGACTTTATAAGGCTTCTTTTACACTACCGTCTTGTCCCTGCTTTTTAACAGCCGTTTTTGTGCTACATATAGGTCCTGCAAAAAAAGGACTATAACGGGTGCTAGCGGCTGAATCCGTTAGACCCATCCATCATGTACCATTATAGTCCGGTATCTTATGGCCGTTTTTACCTGTTGGGGACCAAGGGCGTACAGGTACTTAAAGGACCAAGAGCGTACCTGTATGTCCGTGGGAATATCGGTCCCCGCTGCGCATCGGGCGGAGACTGGAGCAGGATGCCTTCTGAAATCATTCAGCATGCATCCCGTGACAATGCCTGGGGGGGTCTCTGGTGACCCGATAGCCCGGAAAATAGGGATGATCGAAACTGTCAGAGACAACCCCGATCATCCTGAAGGATAGGAGTGAGGTGGCAGGGGTGCCACCTCCTCCTATCCCCTGCGATTGGCCGATTGGAAGCCGGGACAGAGCAGGGGAAGATGGTGGCAGGGACCTTGGGCCCGCAAGGACTGGGGACCGGCAAGTGGAGCAGGGGAGGACCAGCAGACAAGTGGAGGCAGCCGCAGCGTCAGAGGCAGCAGTGAATATCACTGTAAAGTGATATTCACTGCTGCTTCTAAGAGTTTCAAAACTACAACTCCCAGCAAAGGCTATCTGGGCATGTCAAAGGCTGTCTGGGCATGCTGGGAGTTGTAGTTTTGTAACATCTGGAGGGCCACAGTTTGGAGACCACTGTACAGTGGTCTCCAAACTGTGTCATTCCAGATGTTTCAAAACTACAACTCTCAGCATGCCCAGACAGTCCAGGCATGCTGGGAGTTGTAGTTCTGTAACATATGGTCCTTTAGATGTTGCAGAACTACAATTTCCAGCATGCCTGGACAGTCTCAGCATGCTGGGAGTTGTAGTTTTGCAACATCTGGAAGGGCACTGTTTGGAGACCACTATACAGTGGTGTCCAAACTGTAGCGCTCCAGATTTAAATTCAAAGCATGCCCAGACTGTCCAGACATGCTGGGAGTTGTAGTTTGGCAACATCTGGCCCTTCAGATGTTGCTGAACTACAACTCCCAGCATGCCTGGGCAGTCTGGGCATACTTGGAGTTGAAATTTTGCAACATCTGGAGGGCTACAGTTTGGAGACCACCACACGGTGCTGTCTGGGCATGCTGGGAGTTATAGTTTTGCAACAACTGGAGGCACACTGGTTGGGAAAATGTGTCTGTTTCCTAACTCAGTGTTTCCCAACCTGTGTGCCTCCTGCTGTTGCAAAACTAAAACTCCCAGCATGCACTGACAGACCATGCATTCTGGGAGTTGTAGTCTTGCAACAGCTGGAGGCACATGGGTTGGAAAACACTGAGTTAGGAAACAGACAGTGATGCGGAAACACTGCGGTAGTCTGTTACCTAACTCAATGTTTCCCAATAAATAACAGAAGCTAACTGAAGGTTTTCCAACCAGTGTGCCTACAGCTGTTGCATAACTACAACTCCCAGCATGAATGGTCTGTCAGTGCATGCTGGGTGTTGTAATTTTGCCCCCCCATGTGAATGTACAGGGTACATTCACATGGGCGGGGGTTTACAGCGTTTCCCGCCTCAAGTTTGAGATGCGACAAATTTTCTGCTGCAGCAGGAAATTCACTGTAAACCCCCCACCCGGGTGAATGTACCCTAAAAACACTACACTACAATAACCCTAAATAAAATACTACATATACACTACACCCTTACACTGTCGCCCCCACCCCAATAAAAATTAAAAACTTCTTGTACGTCAGTTTTTCCAAAACGGAGCTTCCAGCTGTTGCAGAATAACAACTCTCAGTATTACTAAACAGCCATTGACTGTCCAGGCATGTTGGGAGTTTTGCAACAGCTGAAGGCACCCTGTGCTGATGTACAGTATTTTTGGTGGAGGAGGCAAGTGTAACGTTTGCATCCAGGTACACCCCTATGAAAATCCCTAATTTAGGCCTCAAATTCACATGGCGCTCTCTCACTTCGGAGCCCTGTCGTATTTCAAGGCAACAGTTTAAGGAAAAAAAAGACCCCCAAAATTTGTAACACAATTTCTCCCAAGTACGGAAATACCCCATATGTGGACGTCAAATGCTCTTCGGACACACAACAAGGCTCAGGAGTGAGAGCCTAAACTGGTGATTTGCACAGGGGTGGCTGCTGGTTACAGCGGTTCTGTCATAAACGCAAAAAAATAAATACCCACATGTGACCCCATTTCGGAAACTACACCACTCACGGAATGTAACAAGGGGTATAGTGAGCCTTAACACCCCACAGGTGACTGACAGACTTTTGGAACAGTGGTCCGTGAAAATGAAAAATTAAATTTTTCATTTGCACAGCCCACTGTTACAAAGATTTGTGAAACGCTAGTGGGGTGTAAATGCTCACTGCACCCCTTGTTACATTCTGTGAGGGGTGAAGTTTCCGAAATGGGGTCACATGTGAGGGGGGTCCACTGTTCTGGCACCATGGGGGCTTTGTAAACTCACATGGCCCCAGTCTTCTATTCCAACCAAATACTCTCCAAAATTCCATTGTCGCTCCTTCCCTTCTGAGCCCTCTAATGCACCCACAGATCACTTTCCATCCACATATGAGATATTTTCTTACTCGACAGAAATGGTGTTACAAATTTTGTGGGACATTTTCACCTATCACCCCTTGTAAAAATGAAAAATTTGGGGTAACATCAGCATTTTATTAAAAAAATAATTTTTTTTTCATTTTCACGTCCAATTTCAATGCAAAGTTGCGAAATACCTGTGCGGTGTTAAGGCTCACTGTACCCCTTGTTACATTCCTTGAGGGGTGTAGTTTCCCAAATAGTATGCCATGTGGGGTGTTTTTTGCTGTTCTGGCACTATGGGAGCTTCCTAAATGGGACATGCCCCCCAAAAACCATTTCAGCAAAATTCGCTTTCCAAAAGCCCATTGTTGCTCCTTCCCTTCTGAGCCCTCTAGTGCACCCACAGAGCACTTTACATCCACATATGAGATATTTCCTTACTTGAGAGAAATTGGGTTACACATTTTTGGCTGCTATTTCTCCTTTTACCCCTTGTAAAAATAAAAAATATGGGTCTACAAGAACATGCGAGTGTAAAAAATGAAGATTTAGAATTTTCGCCTCCACTTTGCTGCTATTCCTGTGAAACACCTAAAGAATAAACAAACTTTCTGAAATTCACTTCAAAACTGAACTGGTCCCTGAAAAATTCAGATTTTGAAATTTACTAAATAAGAGACTATTAACTATTCAAGAATTATCATTGCCCAACCAGGTGGCTGTAATATAAACAAATCGATTCATTTATTTTTAATTTATTTTTAATCTATTTACTATTATTTCTATATTTTACCATTGTATATGATAAATTTACTAATCCATAGCAAGGGCCCTGCTTGAACTATTATATACCTTTATTTTTTCATTTTAATTTTAATAAATATAAATGAATTTAATAATCTAATACACAACTAGTCTGTCAAGTTTACATATCATATTTATATTTTATTTATATTTATTCAATTACTTATTATATAGTGTGAGCCCCTCGATCCACAGTTTTTTCTAGAACATGATAGGGGTTGTAGTATAGGGGCTGAGGGCTGATTGCACCGCGTCTCACTTCTGAGACCCGATGCCATCAGAAGTTATCAAACAGGGGAGCAGTGTATTTTTACTTTCACTTTTAAATTCCCCGCCAGGAGCCATTCAGGGCTCCCGGTGGAGTTTTTAAACTTCCTGTGCATAATTTCCATATAATCCTATTCCCCCTCACCTTTTGTACAATCATTTTATTCACCCCGTGTATATATTTAATGAATGATTCCCCTGCTGCCCGGTCATCTGTTTCACAGTACACCGGGGACATGCAAGTCCATTCACCGCTGCTCATCTCCGTACTTGACAGAGATGAGCAGCTGGGAATGGAGGGAACCGGTGGCGGTGAATGAATGAAGCAGCGCACAGGGGGGACAGGTCCCTCCATTCCCAGCTGTTTGTCTTTGTCAAGCAGCGGTGAAAGGACTGGCATGTCCCTGCTGTACTGTGAAATAGATGACCGGGCACCAGGAGAATCCTTTATTAAATATATACATGGGGGGAATAAAATGTACAAAAATTGGGGGGAATAGGATTATATGGAAATTATGCGCAGAAAGTTTAAAAAACCCACCAGGAGCCCTGAATGGCTCCTTGGCACCTGCCATTAAGGGCCCCTGCAGGGAATTTAAAAAGGAAAGTAAAAGCGTGTTCTCCGTAATGTTCTATAGGTTTACCACGGACCTATCTACCTGACCCATATTAAAGCATCTCTACTGCGTGATGCCAGATAGGTCCTGATTTATTACACAGTTCTTGTTTATCAGTTACCTCACCTTATGATTGCTCTTTAGATGACTTCCTTTCTGTACCTGTATTGGTAGGTATGCATTCTCCAGATGCAACATCGCTTGAAGTAGTATCCTTTGTATAAGACTGCATTACCGATTATTACTGTGAATTGTCATCTTGTTATTCTGTTATCTCACTTTTATCTCAATAAAAAGAGATTTGTTAAAAAAAAAAAATTAATAAATAAATAATGAAAGTAAAAGTACACTGTACATCGCAGGGGAGCGGAGCCTGCCGCCCGCTCCCCTGGTAAATATCTTCTAATCGCATCGGGTCTCAGAAGTGAGACCGGTACGATCAATCCCTCAGCCCCTGTACTACAACACCCATCATGGAACAGGCTCTGTTCCATGATGAGGGTAGTAGTACAAACACTAATGTAGCCTCACTAGCTGCCGGCAGACTCCCGCAGCCTGGGAAAGTACTACTCCCATCATGGAAACAAGTCTGTTCCATGATGGGACTAGTAGTAGTAGGAGTCTGCTGATGTCACCTCTTCTGAGCATGCTTGTCATTAAAGGGGTACTCTGGTGAAAACCTTTTTTCTTTTAAATCAACTGGTGGCAGAAAGTTAAACATATTTGTAAATTACTTCTATTAAAAAATCTTAATCCTTCCTGTACTTATTAGCTGCTGAATACTACAGAGGAAATTATTTTCTTTTTGGAATGCTCTCTGATGACATCACGAGCACAGTTCTGTCTGCTGTGCTTTATTTATTGTTGTCCTTAGTGGGATTTGAACCCAAGTCCCCAGCACTGCAAGGCAGCAGTGCTAACCACTGAGCCACCATGCTGCCCTTAGCATACATTTGCTATGCATGGTTGCTAAAATGGACAGAGATGTCAGCAGAGAGCACTGTGCTCGTGATGTCATCAGGGTTCCAAAAAGAAAGGAATTTCCTCTGTAGCATTCAGCAGCTAATAAGTACTGGAAGGATTAAGATTTATTAATAGAAGTAATTTACAAATATGTTTAGTTTCTGCCACCAGTTGATTTAAAAGAAAAAAGGTTTTCACCGGAGTACCCCTTTAAAGGCTCATCCGTTTGCCATAGACTTCAATGTTAAAATTTTAATGGACAAAAATTAGTGCATGCACCGTCTTTTGTGTCATCAAAAAATAACGCCGTTAGTCATAACGGGCTATAACAGGTGATAACGGATAATCAATAAATCCCATAGAGCTGAATTTTTTAACGGACGTTTTTAAGGGTTTCCTAACGGAACTTTGTAATGGGTCTTTTAACGGAGCAACAGTATAGTGTGAAAGGAGCCTAAGGCGGGCTCCTTTCTTGAATGATGGAGAACACTTTGTGGATTTTATGCAGTTTGTATACTGCATGTCATTTTTACATCAGTCACATGCTGTTGAACTTATCAAAAGTATCTGGATGCTTATTTGTGCACTTGTTTCTTACATTTGATGCAGCTGGGTCCCGATGGATCCCATTAACTTGAATAGGGTGTTTTGGGTGTCGGGTATTTTACAGGAGTTGAGCGGAGAAAAAAAATTGACATGTAGTATTTTTTTCTCTACTGAACAACCATCCATCCGACAGACTGATTGATGAAGATTCCTTTACTGAAGCATGCTGGCAATGTGAATCAGCTCTTAGATGTAAAGATACAGCAAATGTGTGTAAAGAGCATCTCATTTTTCAGTACAACCATATAGTATGGAGAGCTAGACCAACATGAATGAGCAAAATGGCACAAATATCAAACAGCAAAAATGAATTTGTAGGGGTTCCCCCAAGATAATATTCTTTTTATTTAAGAATTCCACAATACCAAAATGTTGGTAAACATTGATGTACGTAATGCTTGATGGTTAAAGAATAAACTCAATCCTCTACTTTCACTTTGTTGCACAGGAGGCGGCTCATTACTCTTTGTCTCGTTACACAGGGGGAGGGATCATTTTGTAATACATGCACACCAATTACAGAACACTTTGTCACTGTCCCTCATACACATTAGATAAAATAAAATTGATGGTTAAACAACTATTGAACAAACAATCGTCTAATAAAGCCACACACATTTTTTTTCCTACTGGGTGTTACAATTGTCATCAGGAGAAGAACGAACAATCTTTGTGGAAACGTTCTGATAATATTCTGGAAATGTTCTGAGAATATTATTTCCTGAAAACACATTCAGGAATGAACAATTAATCGTGAACAATTGTTTGTCCAACTATCACACGACCGATTTCTTTGTGGACGATAACAGTCTGTCGTCAGTCCTCTAAAACAATTGTTTGTTGTTATATTTCACCCAATTAACCCCTTAAGGACCAAGCCCATTATGACCTTAAGAACGGGAACATTTTTTGCACATCTGACGATTGTCACTTTTAGCATTAATAACTCTGAGATGCTTTTACTTATGAATTTGATTACAAGAAAGTTTTCTTGTGACATATTCTACTTTAACATAGCGGTAAATTTTTGTCAATACTTGCATCATTTCTTGGTGAAAAATTAAAAAAATTCATGAAAAATTAAAATTTTTTGCATTTTTCTAACTTTGAAGCTCTCTGCTTGTAAGAAAAATGGACATCCCAAATAAATTATATGTTGATTCACATATACAATATGTCTACTTTATGTTTGCATTATAAAGTTGACATGTTTTTTTTAAGACATTAGAGGGCTTCAAAGTTTAGCAGCAATTTTCTATTTTTTCACAAAATTTTCAAAATCGGAATTTTTCAGGGACCTATTTAGTTTGAAGTGGATTTGAGGGGCCTTCATATTAGAAATACCACATAATGACCCCATTACAAAAAAAACTGCACCTCTCAAAGTATTCAAATGACATTCAGAAACTTTGTTAACCCTGTTCTTGTAGACCCATTTTTTTTTTTTTTTTACAAGGGGTAAAAGGAGAAAAAGCCCCTCAAAATGTGTAACCCAATTTCTCTCGAGTAAGGAAATACCTCATATGTGGATGTAAAGTGCTCTGCAGATGCAGAAGAGGGCTCAGAAGGGAAGGAGTGACAATGGCATTTTGGAGAGTGAATTTTGCTGAAATGGTTTTTGGGGGGCATGTTGCATTTAGGAAGCCTCCATGGTGCCAGAGCAGCAAATAAAAACCCCACATGGCACACTATTTTGGAAACTACACCCCTCAAGAAACGTAACAAGGGGTACAGTGAGCCTTAACACCCCACAGGTGTTTGATGACTTTTCGTTAAAGTCAGATGTGTAAATGAAATGTTTTTTTCACTTGAGTTCCCCAGGTGTGTACATCAAGTGCTCTGCAGGTGCACTACAATGCTCAGAAGAGAAGGAGCCACATTTGGCTTTTTGAAAGTAAATTTTTCTGAAATGGATTTTTGGGGGCATGAAACATTTAGGAAGCCCCTATGGTGCCAGAACAGCAAAAAAATAAAAATGAATAAAAAAAAAACACATGGCATACTATTTTGGAAACTACACCCCTCAAGCACATAACAAGGGGTACAGTGAACCTTTACACCTGGATGTGTAAATGAAACATTTTTTTATCACAAAAATTCAGTTTTTTCCCAAATTTACCATTTTTACAAGGGATAATAAGAGTAAATGCCCCCCAAAATACCCCATGTGTGGACATCAAGTGGTCTGCGGGTGCACTACAATGCTCAGAAGAGAAGGAGCCACATTTGGCTTTTGGAAAGCAAATTTTGCTGAAATGGTTTTTGGAAGGCATGTCGCATTAAGGAAGCCCCTATAGTGTATGGAAAAAACCCATATGTGGATGTAAAGTGCACTACAGGGCTCAGAAGAGAAGGAGTGCCATTGGGCTTTTGGAGAGAGAATTTGGTTGGAAGGGAGGTCAGGGGCCATTTGCATTTATAAAGCCCCCATTGTGCCAGAACCCCCCCACCCCACATGTAACCCTATTTTGGAAACTACACCCCTCACAGAATTTAATAAGGGGTGCAGTGAGCATTTACACCCACAGGCATTTGACAGACCTTTAGAACAGTGGGCTGTGCAAATGAAAAATTTAATTTTTCCTTTTCATGGACCACTATTAAGGGTGTGTAAGGGTGTGTTTATAGTGTTTTACTTTTTATTTTGTGTAATGAAGTGTTTTTAGGGTACATTCACATGGGTGAGGGTTCACAGTGAGTGCCACCTCACTCCTCACACCTAAGGGTGATTGGGGCTGGCTCGGACACCGGAGACCCGATTAACCTGGAACTCCACAAATTGCCGGTCTGAAATGACCGGCGATTTGCGGCCATCGCCGACATGGGGGGGTCTCAGGTCCCCCCAGGGGTTTGCACGGGGTGCCTGCTGAATGATTTAAGCAGGCAACCTATTCCATTCACCGCCCAGTTAACGGCAATGAATGGAAACGTCCAGGGTGTACCTGTACGTTCTGTGTCCTGGACAGGCTAATGATCGTTTTGGATCAAACTGTCCACTTACATCAACTTACATCAACTTAAAGGTATACTCTGCCACTAGACACCTTATCCCCTATCCAAAGGATAGGGGATAAGATGTCTGATCATGGGGGATCTGCCGCTGGGGACCCCCACAATCTCCCTGCTGCACCCAGCATTCGTTTAGAAGATTGGGTTCAGCGCCGGAGGCTCGTGACATCATGATTCCGCCCGCTTGTGATGTCACGGCCACGCCCCCTCAATGCAAGTCTATGGGAGGGGGCGTGACAGCTGAGATCGTGGGGGTCCCCAGCAGCGGGACCCTCGCAGTTAGACATCTTATTCCCTATCCTTTGTTTAGGGGATAAGATGTCTAGGGGCAGAGTACTCCTTTAATCCAAAGTGTCATCAAGAGATATCAAGTGGCACTTGGTGCATAAAATCTTTTTTTTGCATCACTTAGATGCTTTCTCCGAGGCCTTGAGTGATGGTAAACAGCTGCAGGCTCTTTGTGTGTTAAAATACCAAGCCTGCCTGTATGTACCGCTACTGGCAAAAAAATAAAAGATCGGAGGACTACCGCTTCATTTCTCTTGTTGTGGATTGTTGATTTTTTTAACTGTTCAAGCCTGGGCACTCCCATTGCATTTGAAGATACCTCCAAAGACTACAAGTCACAGCATGATGATGGGCAGTGCCAGGATTTAACCTAGCTTGGATGGATAGGCCTCACTGTAGGCCTCAAGCAATCACTCTTAGTAGATGTTGGTTTTACTCCCTCAGGCCTATAAAATACACTGACCCAGGCTATGACATCCAAAGTATTTGCCAGCTCAATGGTTCATATCATAGTGGCTTTATTCTACCCTTGATGCACAACTACTGTACACTAAGGCTCTCTACATCACTTTATCTCTGCCTGCACCCCATCAGTACATCTCTCAGTGGCTGCACTAAAGATTACAGGCAAAATTCAACCCTCAACAGGCCCCTTTGGCACTCTGTACTTTCTGGCCATTTGGTGACACACTACTCTTTTACAACATCCTTTGCCCCAACCCTGTGGTGCTGCTGAATGCTCTGCCTTAAAGGGGTACTCCGCTCCTAGACATCTCATCCTCTATCCACAGGATAGGGGATAAGAGGTCTGATCATGGAAGTCCTGCTGATGGGACCCCCGATCTCTGTGCAGCACCCAGCGTTCATTTAGAACGCTGTGTGCAGGCGGTGGGGGTCGTGATGTAATGGCCACATCTTTTTGTGATGTCACGCCACGCCCCCTCAATGCAAGTCTATTGGAGGGGGCGTGGCAGTCACCATGCCTCCTCCTATAGACTTGCATTGGGGGGCATGGCGTGATGTCACAAGGAGGCATGGTTGTGACATGACGACCCCCGTCACCTGCTACAAGCGTTCAGAACAAAATATTTAGAACTCCGGTGCAGCGGATTACCCCTTTAAAACTCAGTGGCTTCTCCTGCAAATTGTTATTAGCTAGCAATGCTGACAGTAACATGAACAGGACTATTTTCAGTGCACATAGCCTGAGAATACCATAGCTAGATGTTCTAAAATTGGATGACCAGCTTTAGTCCATCAACAATAATATGACAAGTAAATGGAGAAGATAGTGTTAATTGTAGTTTAACTTTACCACCTTGGTTTTCTGGGCTATATAGGAATGTGCTTCTGCCCAGCAGTGAAACACTCATCTGGTTGTTACATTATACCCGAAATCATTAACACTTACCTGGTGTAACTGATCGGGAAGCCTACAACCTCACAACCTACATCTGCATCCCTTCTATTCTTGTAAGACCAGCTGATACTGTATGACCTTATGCTTTTTACAATCTGGGATAATATGTTTTAGATATTTTGGGAGACATATTCAGTTACATTCATTAGTTTTTCTATTACAGTTTTACATTTCTTAGATCAATAAGGTTGCATTGTACAACTTTGAGATGGATAATGCAGGGTTTTAATGGTAGACTTAGAGAAATCATCATAAAATATTAGGTTCTCAGATCTCAATCCTCGTGTATCCTTTAATGCTCAAGGGTTATCATCTATCTATATAATGTTCTAAAAGAGCAATCTAAACATATATGAATGAAACCAGAAACCTAAGTGGTTCGGAAAGCTACCTTTTTATAGTACCTGCTTTCTGTATAAACAAAGGTACTGTCAAATGGAAACTCACTACAATGCATTACTGAAAAAACAGAAATGAATATTGTATTTTGTATACTGTATCATAAGAAAAATATGTCTTAAGTGTTTTTTATCTATTTGTTTGACAATAACAGAGGAGATGAAAGATAATCAATGTGCAATATCTATACATGTCACATGTTTTATGTAGCGTACTTTACTTTTAGATCCTCCTGTGCAGTATCTTCTGAAGACTTCTCTTTATATCATTTGTGTTTTCTCTAATTTACTAACTGAAAGTTGTTATTCTTATCTGCCATGTTACAAATACAGTGGAACTGTAGTCTAGTCATTGTCATTGTTTCTACAAGCAGTTTAACCTCTTTCCCTCCCTCTTTATAGAGGATAGGTTGGCTACTTGAATTAACCCCTTAAGGACACAGCCCATTTTGGCCTTAAAGCAGTACTCCGGGGAAGTATATTAAAATAATAATAATAATAATAATAATAATAATAATTCTCCAAAGCTACCACACTACCTGGATATGTTCCCTGTAAACCATCTGGCCTGATATGCATTGCTCCTGTGGCCCCTGTTGTCTTCACTGGCTGCTTGATATTCTTTGCCATCCTTCCCTCTCCCAGCAATCTGCAGCTCTGCCAGCCTCCACCCTCCTGCTCTGAGCAACAGAGAAACATTCAGTGTCTGATTGGCTGAGGCTGCACACACCTCCCACTTTTCAGCACTAAAGAGAGCATGACTTATCAGTGCAGTGCAGAAACCATATCATCTTTCTCTCTCAGGATGGTGGTGGCTGCTTTCTCTCAGGATGGTGGGGGCTGCTTTAGTTTGATGAGAGGGAAAGGATAGGATATGAGTTTAGTTCCCTGGAGTATCCCTTTAAAGGAGATCTGCAAGGCGACCGCTGCTGGGATATGGGCAGGAGGCATGTCGGCCGCAGCACGATGCCACAGCTGAAACGCCCCCTTTCATGTATCTCTATGGGAGAGGTGGAGATGCAGAATTCATGCATCCCTGCCTCTCCCATAGAGCTGAATGGAGGGGGCGTGTCTGTCAACCTCAGTGAGGTCAACAACACAAGTGCTAGCCGCACAGAGCAACGGCGTTATGGAAGATCGCGGGGGGTCCCAGCGGTCAGACCCCCCCACGATCAAACACTTATCCCCTATCCCCAGAATAGGGGATAAGTTATATACGGCTGAAGATCTCCTTTAAGGACCAAGCCAATCTCAATGTTTGTATTTTTGTTTCTTCCTCCTTACATTCTAAGAGCTATAACTCTTTTATATTTCCATCCACAGACCCGTATGAGGGCTTTTTTTTTTTGCGAGACCATTTGTTCTTTGTAATGATATCTTTCATTTTACCATAAATGTATGACAAAACAAAAAAAAAATATTATTTTGTTGGGATATTGAAAAGAAAACCACAATTTTGCAACTTTTCGAGGGTCTAAAACTGACATGTCTTATTCATTCTGTGGGTCAATATGATTAAATTGATAGCCATGTTTATATGCTTTTTTTTTTTATTATTGTACTATATTTAAAAAACAGGATGGAACCAAAAAGCTGCATTTTCTGACTTTTTTTTTTTTTTACGTTTGCGCCGTTCACCCTATGGGATCATTTACATTATATTTTAATAGCTTGAACATTTATGCACTCAGTGATACTACATTTTGTAAAATGGGAAAAGGGGGATTTTCATTTTATTGGGGGAGGGGCTTATTCACATTTTTTTTTTACTTATTTTTTTAACTTTAACTTTTATTTAATGTCATTATAGGGAACTATACATAGCAATCCTCAGATTGCTATTACTGTTCAGTGCTATGCATATGACTGATCAGTAATATGGGCAATCTATTGCTTTGGTCTTCTAGAAGGCAAACAAGAGCAGCAGAACACTGTAGCATTCAGGAGGCTGGTAAGAGGACCTTCCAGACTGATCGAACCTCCTTGATTTCACCATGGGTGCTCTGAACAGTTGCCAGCAACAATGCTAATGCCGCAGATGCCGTGATCAGTATTGATGACTGCATATGAGGGGTTAATGGCAGGGAGGAAGTAAATGGGTACAGTGTGTAAAATACCTCCTTTCTATGCCCCATATAAAAAATGGCTTCTAAGAGCAAATGAAGTTACCAAACAGCATAGACAACTCATTTTCTTTTTTATTTCTAGAGTAGGTTTGAATGCTTAGAGATGTCTAAATGAATCAGTGGAGGTATGCTTTAAGACAATGGTTGTAATACAAAAAAAGGTTCACATGATGTATTTAGCTGTAAGCCATTAACTCTATAATAAGTGTTAGGCTAGGACTCCACTAGGATTTTTTCCCACCAGCAAAAAAATTGCCAGGAAAACTGCCACGAATTTTCCTTGCATGTTGGCAGTTTTTCTGGCGTTTTTTCTGGCGTTTATTCTAGTGTGTGGAAACAGACAGTTTTTTCACTGTCTTCAGGGTACCACTCTGTGGCCAATCACAGCTCTCTGCGGGAAATATGAATATGTGTATATATACGGCAGTGCAGGGGACCATAGAAGAGTGGCCGCCGTATCTATACATTATACAAGAGGATCGCAACTGGCAATCGGTCAATTAGTACAAGTACTACTACTCCCATCATGGAACAGTGTGTTCCATACTGGGAGAAGTAGTACTACCTAAAAAATAAAAAATAAAAATAAAAAGTGAAAAAAACACGCACACAATACATTTTTATTGTTGTCGGCTACATTTTTAGCGCTTTACCCGATCACATAAATTGATCCCTGTTTAAAAATTTATAAACATTTAATAATAAAAAAGATACATTTTGTTAGATACAATTTTTTCCATCACTACTGTATCTTTTTTATAAATTTTTTTTTATGGTACCCTTTCGAAATTTTAATAAGAAAAGGTAACTCCATAATTTTTTTGGATCGCTAAAGTCCAAAAAAGAATAAAAAACGCCTGCAAAAATGCAAAATGTAAAACCAACATGGTGTTTTTCTTGGCGTTTTTGCTCTCCCATAGACTTCTATGGGAGGAAAACACCACGATTTCAGGGCAAAAACGCCAAACTAGGTTTTGTCAGGCGGTTTGAAAATCCAGCTCCTGAGCCCGAAACTGCTAAAAAACGCCAAAAGGATAAAAAAAAAAAAGCCAAACTGAAAAACACCAAGTGAATCTGCCATTTTGCAGTTTACGATTTACTTGCAGCTAACATTTGGACGCAAGGTTTTTTCAGTGAAAAAACGCTGTGCGGGAAAATTGAAATTTTTAATGGCGTTTTTGCAAAAAAACCCTCAGTGGAGTTCCAGCCTAACAGCTGTAGCAGAATTGTGAATAATAGTAACTCCTGGCCTGCTTCAGTACCTTCATGAAGTTATGGAAAGAGGCCACACTTGATACTTAGGCCACACTTGATACTTAGACAGAGTGAATTAGGGTACAAAACTGCAACTCAAATTGGCGCTACCCTCCAGACATACTGGGGAGGAGTTTGACAAAGCGGATTATACTGTGGGTCACCTCTTTGAGGGGTGCAGTCAGTAGCAGTGGAAGAGGAAGAACAATCCCAAAAGAAGACATTAGGACTTTTCCAATGATACTGGGACTGACCAGTGCCATCCTTCCATCTTGGGGTCCTATTTAGAAGGAAGATCAGGGGAAGATAGAGGTGAAGGTTCTCGAGGAGGGAGAAGACAAAAAGCAGGGAGGAGACCATGACCATACCAGGAACTTAATAGAGACTTGTCTAATGGGATCAACCTTACTAACCAGGACTTACCTGATGACTGCATTTGCCTTTTGTCTAAAGGAATACATTTTTGTTTAACAGAACAATTTGATGCTGTCAAATTCGAAGTGGACTTATTTTAGTCAATATAGAAAACTAAATCTGCAAAATTATATTTTATATTATATATATATATATATATATATATATATATATATATATATATATCATACTATAGTTTATTCCACTTAGCAATTGGGGGTATTGTGCCTTTAACAGTCTCCAGGTATTAGCGGTGTGCCATACTTCCGTCCTGATACACTGAGGGCAACATTCAGTGCATGACCATGACATCTGTATCCATGACAGTGCTACTTTGATACCTATATCAGAGGCTAGCGCCAATGGCACCCGCAATGTGAGTCGGAAGAAGTGCTTAGGGGGGAAACAGACACTGCTCCCTTCAATCTGTCTGTTGTCTTGTCCACCACATGGAAGCAATGAAGGGTTTTATATATTTCTGGTGAGTGCCGCTATCTTCAATTCTACTTTATATTGCATCAGTTATCTTGCATTAATGCAATTACTTTTAACTTTTCTAGCATTACAAAAACTATATATTTCCCTTACGTCCTAACCAGCAGCACAAGTGGGGTATTTCTGCCCTTTTGAACTAGTAGGACATACATTGCCTTCAGGCTGTTAGGGGTTAGGCTGCGGCCAGACATGCTGGCCACTAGCGCACCCCTGTTCTGTCCCCGGTGCCGGTGGCACCGCTGTCCGCATATCGGGATGCGGTCGCAGGCGTCCGCTGGCCCGTAACTTACCTCTCCACGCTCCTGCTTCCTCTGTCTGCTGGCACGCCCGTGGCCACTTCCTAGGGGGCGCTAGCACCGGCTCTCAAAAAGTGTCAGCACTTCCTCTATTACCTTGCTGGATCTTTGTGCTCCTTAGCCTGAGAGAAAGCGTTCTTTGTGTTTAGTTTTGCTGTTTACTTGACCTCTTGCTCTGTTACCTGACCTTGCTCCTGTGTCGTCTGCCCTCTGACGTCCTTGTTACATTTCAGACCACGCTCCTGTGCCACCTGCCCTGACCTCTGCCTGTCCTGACTGCGAGTTGTCTCATCCTTCCTGCGCCATGTTACACCTCGGCAGCCTGTGTGGATGAGTCGTATCAGGGGTAGCGGCCTGGGTGCCGCCATATGCGGCGGGCTCCGGTGAATACCAGCAGCACCTTAGACTCCGCTCCCTGTTACAGCCCACACCATCATCCACACAGGTCCAGTGGATCCACTGCTCCACCTCCAGCCGTTACAGTAAGATCCGGCCATGGATCCTGCCAAGGTGCTTCGGCCTAGTGTCACAGATTTCTCCACAGTTATGGCTCAGCAATCGCAACAGTTAGCACAGCAGGCCCAGGAACTGAACCAGTTGTCCGCCATAATGGAGCAGCTCCTCACCACACAGCGAGAAGCAGCGGCAGCAGCAACCATCTCCCGAGATTCCTTTGGTTTCTCTACCTTCTGTGGTATCCCTTGGTCCCAAACTTCATTTGTCTTTGGCCTCCAAGTATGAAGGGGACCCTAAATTGTGCAGGGGATTTGTCATCCAGTGCTCCATGCACGTGGAACTCATGGCCGATCAGTGTCCTTCTGAACGTGCTAAAATGGCTTTCGTGGTCATCCTTCTTCCAGGCAAGGCGCTGGCCTAGGGTACTCCTCTCTGGGAGATCCTGTGACATCCAACCTGCAAGCCTTCATTTCTGAATTTCACAGTGTCTTCGAGGAGGCAGCATGGGTATCTTCGGCTGAATCTGTACTCCTGAATCTCCACCAAGGGGACTCCTCTGAAGGCGATTATGCGGTCTATTTCCGTACCCTTGCTTCTGAGTTGGATTGAAATGATGCAGCCTTGTGTGCCTCCTTCAAGAAGGGACTATCCAGAAGAGTAAAAGATGCCCTGGCTACACGGGATCCACCATCTTCCTTGAGTGGGCTGATTTTGCTGGCTACTCGTATTAATGTGCGGTTTGGAACTCCGCCTGCTCGTTCTCGTAGTTTTCCTCGTTTTGTTCCGGTGTTCCAGCGGTCGCCTCTGCCTACTTCCTTGCCTTCTGCCGAAGAACCTATGCAGGTGGATCATGCTCACCTGACCCCTCGCACCGACGAGAGGAGAATCTGTGCCTGTACTGTGCCAGCCCAGAGCATTTTCATTATAACTGCCCTCTTCGGCCTCAGTGTCTGGGAAACTCATGCACCTAGGGCACGTAGGAGAGGCGTCTCTAGGTGTGAATACTCCCTCTCCTCGCTTGAACATGCCAGTCTAGCTCTTCACCTCCTCAGGGCCATCGTTCCTTGCTTTAGTTTTTGTGGACTCTGGTTCCTCAGGGAACTTTATTGATGCCTCTCTGGTTCATAAAGATCATCTCCTGGTCACTCAGCTCGTCAAGCCTCTTCACATCTCCACAATCAATGGGGAGTGCCTAAATTCTGTGGTGAAACATCTCACTGAACCACTTAAGATGCAAGTGGGTGTTATGCACAACGAGTGGATCAAGTTCTATGAGCTTCCTCACTGTTCTTCTCCAGTACTACTCGGTCATCCATGGCTGCAACATCATGCCCCAGTGCTCGATTGGCTTTCTGGAGAAGTCTCACGCTGGGGACAGGATTGTTTGAACCGCTGTCTGGCTTCACTGTATTGAAGCGTCCTACTTCTCTTCCATTGTTTCCGGGTCTGCCTCCTGTGTACCAAGATTTTATCGATGTCTTTTGCGAGAAGAAGGTGGAGAGTCTTCCTCCTCATCGACTCTATGATTGTCCTATAGATCTTCTCCCGGGCATTTCACCCCCTCGGGGAAGAATCTACCCTTTGTCGGCTTCTGTGATGCAGGTAATGTCCGAGTACATCTGTAAGAACCTTCAGAAGGGCTTCATTCCCAAATCCTCCGCTCCTGCTGGGGCCAGTTTCTTCTTCATGGAGATAAATGATGGGTCTCTCCGTCCTTGCAAGATTTTTACCAAGCTGGACTTACGAGGGGCATAGAACCTCATCAGAATCTGGGAAGGAGACGAGTGGAAGACTGCTTTATTTCTCGTGATGGGCATTACGAGTACCTTGTGATGCCTTTTGGCCTGTGTAATGCCCCGGCTGTTTTTCAGGAATTTGTCAACGATATCTTTCGGGACCTCCTTTACACTTACGTTGGGGTGTACTTGAACGACATCTTAATCTTCTCGCCCAACTTAGAGGTTCATCGCACTCATGTGTGACAGGTCCTGTGACGCCTTCGGAGTAACCGCCTCTATGCCAAGTTTGAGAAATGCCTCTTTGAGAAGACCAGTCTGCCATTCCTCGGCTATATTGTCTCCAACCAAGGTCTCCAGATGGACCCTGACAAGCTGACTTCGGTTCTAAACTGGCCATGATCTGCGGGCCTGCGGTCTATACAATGCTTCCTTGGCTTTGCAATCTTCTATCGGCAGGTCATTCCGCACTTCTCAACCCTGGTAGCTCCGATTGTAGCACTTACCAAGATGGGTGCTAACCCCAAGTCCTGGCCATCTGCAGCGGAAGAAACATTTTTTCTGTTGAAGTCAGCCTTTGCCACTGCACCCGTCCTGATGAGACCAGACCCTGACAAGCCCTTCTTCCTCAAGGTGGATGCCTCTTCAGTAGGGGCCGGAGCGGTCTTAAACCAGAAATCCTCTAAGAGCAAAACGGTGACTTGGGGATTCTTCTCGAAAACATTTTCTCCTGCTGAGAGGAATCATACCATCGGAGATCGTGAGCTCTTGGTCATTAAGCTCATCCTGGAAGAGCGGCGTCACCTGTTAAAAGGGTCTGCTCATTTCGTTAATATCTATACGGACCATAAAAATCTTCTCTACTTACAGTCCGCACAACGTCTGAACCCTCGGTAGGTCAGGCGGTAACTTTTCTTTTTTCAATTTAATTTCCTCATTCATTTTCGACTGGCGCACAAGAACATCAGAGCCGATGCTCTCTCCTGAGCCTCCCATGTGGTGGGCCATGATTCTATGCCTCGTCATATTGTGTCTCCTGATCGACTGATTTCGGCAGCTCCGATCAATTTTCAGCAAGTCCCTCCGGGAAAGACTCACCTTAGAGCTTAGGTGTTAAACTGGGGACACTCCTCTTTTCTGGCTTGGCACCCAGGAATATGAAAGTCTATTTTACTCATCTCCTGTCATTATTGATGGCCGAACCTGGAGCAAGATGTAGTTGACTTTGTCCTTTCCTGCGCTATTTGTGCCAGTGACAAAATGCCTTGTAACAAGCGTTTTTTTGCCCGTCCCTGAGTGTCCTTGGACCCACATAGCCATGGACTTCATCACTGATCTGCTGCCTTCAATTGCACGGTCATATGGGTGGTTGTTGATCATTTCTCTAAGATGGCTCATTTTATTCCACTGCTCCTCAGTTGGCGGATCAATTCTTCCAACATATTTTCTGCCTGCATGGTCTACTGCTTGACATCGTCTCTGACAGAGGGGTTCAGGTCATCTCCAAATTTTGGCTTGCCTTCTGTTCTCGCCTCAAGGTCAGATTGGACTTTTCATCAGTATATCACCGGCAAACCAATGGCCATGTAGAGCGGGTGAACCTAATTCTTAGGGAGTATCTTCTCCATTTAATTTCTGCCCGGCAGGGCAACTGGTCCAATCTGTTAACTTGGGCGGAGTTCTCCTACAACCATCGAGATTCCGGATCTACAAGAACCTCTCTGTTCTTTATTGTCTACGGTCATCACCCTCATCCTCCTCTTCCTCTACTGGCCTCTTCTGGAGTACCAGCAGTTGATGTTCTGGTTCGCGACTTCCAAGCTATTTGGCGCTCTTTAGCTCTTGCCTCCTCCCGCATGAAGTCCCAGGTTGACAAGAAAAGGAGGTCACCACCAGGTTTGGCTATCTGCAAAATATGTTTGTCTGAAGCAACCCTGTTACAAACTGGGTCCGCAGTTCTTGGGTCCTTTCAAAGTCTTGCGCCAGATTAACCCAGTTTCTTACAAGCTCTATTTGCCTCCCTTCGCATTCCGAACTCCATCCATGTCTCCCTCCTTAAGCTATTTGTCCTCAACCAGTTCTCCCCTAAGAATGTAATTTCTACTCCTGTAATCGATGCATCTGACGTTTTTGAAGTGAAGGAAACCCTGGCCACCAAGACCCTTGGAGGAGGATGCTTCTTCTTGGTGGATTGGAAAGGTTTTGGGCCTGAGAAAAGATCCTGGGACCCGGAAGAGAACATCTTAGACCGGGATCTGGTTCTCAGGTTTTTGTAGCCTAAAAAGAGGGGGAGACCTAAGGGGGGGTTACTGTTAGGGGTTACGTGAGCACACCCCTGTTCTGTCACCCGGTGTCAGCGGCGCCGCTGTTCGCATGTCGGGATGCGGTCGCAGGAGTCCGCCAGCCCTAACTTACCTCTCCACTCCTCTCCTGCTCCCTTTGTCTGCTGGCGCGCATGTGGCCGCTTCCTAGGGAGCACGTGCACCGGCTCTCAGAAATTTTAAGTGGCAGTACGCCCTTAATTGGTTTTTGCTAATTGGTGACTTTATAAGCATTTGCCATATTGCCTTGCCGGATCTTTGTGCTCCTTAGCTTGAGAGAAAGCATTCCTAGTGTTTAGTTTTGCCGTGTACCTGACCTCTTGCTCTGTGACCTGACTTTGCTCCTGTGCAGCCTGCCCTCTGACCTCCTTGTTATGTTCCAGACCACACTCCTGTGCCACCTGCCCTGACCTCTGCATGTCCTGACTATGAGTTGTCTCATCCTTCCTGCGCCACGTTACACTTCGGCAGCCTGTGTGGACGTGTCGTATCAGGGGTAGCGACCTGGGTGCCGCCTGCCACAGCAAGTCCATCCCGCTTTGTGGTGGGCTCTGGTGAATTCCAGTGGCACCTTAGACTCTGCTCCCTGGTACAGCCCACGTCATCATCTACACAGGTCCAGTGGATCCACTTCTCCACCTCCAGCCATTACACAGGCTGTCTGTTCTAAACTTCACACAGTCTGAAGCCTCACGACTACGGGGCAGAGTATCATGATGTCACGACTCCGCCCCATGTTACGTCACGCCCCGCCTCCTCTATTCAAGTCTATGGGAGAACTTGCACAATTGGTGGCTGACTAAATACTTTATTGCCCCATTGTATAGTAAGGAATTCACTTTTCATTTTTCGTATATATATATATATATATATATATATATATATATATATATTTAAAATGCATACAGTTTCTCCTTCAGCAATGGTAATGTTTCACCATGCAATGTTTACAGGTAGTAAGGAGAAAACAGAAATATTACAGAAGTTTACATTACTGCTCTCAACAATGGATCCATGGAATGTGTACGCTGAATCTACTGGATAACAGCTTTTTGTGAGGCAGCGAGATGTTGATCAAGCAAAAAGAATGACACGAGCTAGAAACTATTGAAAACAAAAATACAAAAAATAAAAATAAAAATACACCTCACACATATGACCAGTTATTTTGTCATGGTTGGGCTTTCAACTGCTGTAGCTTTTATCAATAATCTTTCCATGCAATGACTATTCGGAGTGGGGTTTCACTTTAAAATGCTATGTTTTCCCTGGAAAAAAATTGGAGATAATAGACATGGCATAAGACACCCAGAGCAGTAGCACTGCATAACCACAGAAATGTTGATTATAAGAGTTTCTAGAATTACATTGGAAGTATAATGTGTGTCATCTGTAAAGAAGATAGTCTGGCTGGGATGCTTAACATGTCTACTTAACCTGGGAAGATTGATTTTCTTTATCCCCTACTTCAGTGATAGCCAGTCCCCTCATACTATATTTCAAATACCATACAAGGGGGGACATTTATCATTGAGTTTACCCCCTTTTCTTGTATATTTTTGTGTGCAAAAATTTGCGCAGTGACTTTCATTGCATCTTTTTTTAAAGAATATTTTCCGATGTTCTCTACGTGCTCGTGTACCATAGAAAGAAAAATGCTTTACACACTAATTTACTATTGAACATTTTTGTTTAAATACTAAAACTTAGCGCAAAGGAAACAGATTTTGCGCAAATATAGAACACCAATGTGTCAGTCGGTAGAAACATAAAGGAATGTCTATGTTTAAGCAAAATTTATCAACAAGCTTGTGCACAGTTGATACATTTTGCATAGACATGCAAAACATAGAGAGCACTGACATGGTTTAAACGATGTCTATCTCACACCGACATTGATAAATCTCCCCCCAAAGTGTATACATTGCCTCTAAGTAACAGTTAGGAATGAAAATATTTTACTGTCCTTAATAGCCAATTCATGGTGATGGTGGGGCCTCACCAGCAAACAAATACTAAGGTGCACCACCCATATTAGCTCCAAATAAAGTATTACAGTGCAACACCTTGCCTGTGGCAAAAAATACCACTGTGCAATACCCCATATCATTCCCAGCAGCACCATTCCATCGGGGAATCTAACCAAGAAACAAGCAGTAAAAGTTAGAAAAAGAACCATTCTTATTAAAAGAGGCATTAAATAAATAGATAGAGCTCAGGTAAAAAGTCATAAGATGGTGTTTATTCATGACACCCATTCTTGGGTCAAAATTCCAGGAAGAACTCCTGACTGTCTTAGCAGTGCCATCACCATGTACCATGTGTTGCGAGAGATATCATATTATGACATTATAATATATATATTTTAATTATAATAGCAGTGTCTTGATCTCCTGTCACCTGCATTTCTGAGTCCAGTTGGTGCACTACAAATGTCAGCCACTGCCCCTGCAGAGCAAGGCTAATAAAGGTATCACATTACAAACTAAGCAAAGCATTCAGCAGTGAGCTAAGCTCCGACACTGACCTCCTGTCACCTGCAATACTGTGTCCAGTTGGTGTACTACAAATCCCAGCAGTCTGACTGCAGAATGTGCACATGCCTACTTAGGAAAGGGCCGTGTTTTACATATAAGAGCCCTGAAACGCGTCTAGGTGTATCCAAGTTATTTCTTATATCACCGATACCTAACCACGCACTTACCTGAAGATTTTGACCAGTCTTGAACATCATTTTGTGGTAAACCAGCAACTCCATCTGAGTCCAACCTCCAGGCAGCATTGCCAAGCGCCTGTGACGTCACACGCCAGCAGGATACCACGAGGTCTGCATTAATCCATCGCTAGATACCATCTACAGCGAACGACCTTGGAAGCGGCTTCTATTCAATCCGGTCTGTGGCAGGCAGACCGCCGCGGTGACGCGTGCCAGCGTCTTTTACCATCCAGGACTTGCGGACCTCACCATCTATCCTCAGGTGACACTATGTTGGAACTCGCATTAGGCTGGTAATTATATTTCATCTATTTGTATTCAGTTACCGGGATCCCATATCATTTACGGGACTTTAGATCCTTTCTGGACTATCAGTTGCCGGATTACCGGAAGTGGCATTCAATTTCATATTATTTCTCCATTTTAAGTTATCGGTGTTTGTTCTCAATTTGATTTTATGTTTTAACTAATATATCTGATTATCCTCTGCACAAGGGCCCTGTGCTATGAGGTTAAAATATATTATCTGATATTTTGTATTTTAAATAAATAAATTACTTTTTAAAAATGTGTATCTTGTAATTGAAGCACGATCAAGGTATTTACTATTTATATTGTTCATCTATGTATCAGGTAACTGGTACAAGTCTTGAGGGGTTGGTTACTGTTTAAATTTATTTTGCATATCCCAACACCAGGTGTAGGTGCACAACCTCCTTACCTCGGCTAGTTAATTGTGAGCTGCACACCCTCTTTGTTTTGTATAGATTTGTAAATTACTTAATCCTTCCAGTACTTGTTAGCTGCTGAATACTACAGAGGAAATTATTTTCTTTTTGGAACACAGAGCTCTCTGCTGACATCACGAGCACAGTGCTCTCTGCCGACATCTCTGTCCATTTTAAGAACTGTCCAGAGTAGGAGAAAATCCCGATAGCAAACATATGCTGCTCTGGACAGTTTCTAAAATGGACAGAGATGTCATCAGAGAGCACTGTGGTCATGATGTCAGCAGAGAGCACTGTGTTCCAAAAAGAAAATAATTTCCTCTGTAGTATTCAGCAGCTAATAAGTACTGGAAGGATTAAGATTTTTTAATAGAAGTAATTTACAAATCTGTTTAACTTTCTGGCACCGGTTGATTGAAAAAAATAAAAATAAAAAAGTTTCCCTCGGAGTTCCCCTTTAACCCCTTAAGGACCCAGGGTTTTTCCATTTTTGCATTTTCGTTTTTTCCTCCTTACCTTTAAAAAATCATAACTCTTTCAATTTTGCACAATTTTTGTATTGATAGGACTCATTGATTGCTTTTTATTCATTTTTTCATGATATAAAAAGTTACCAAAAATGTCACTATTTTGGAATTTTTTTGAGCCTATGCCATTGACTGTGCGGTTTAATTAATTATATATTTTTATAATTCTGACACTTCCGCATGCGGCGATACCACATATGTTTATTTTTATTCACACAGTTTTTTTTTTAAATTGGAAAAGGGGGGTGATTCAAACGTTTATTAGGGAAGGGGTTAAATTATCTTTATTCCCTTTTTTTTTCCCTTTTTTTTTTTTGCAGTGTTATAGCTCCCATAGGGGGCTATAACACTGCACACACTGATCTTTTACATTGATTAGTGGTTTCTCATAGGAAACCACTGATCGATGATTCTGCCACTTGACTGCGCCGTGGCCCCGCGTTATGGAATGGGAGCGGACTCATGATGTACCGGTACGTCATGGGCCCTTAAGGGGTTAACATAAATTTTCATTAAAAGCATTGTGAATGTGATATATGCATTTGAAGCTAAGTTGCATGTATTTTTTTAGTTTAATTAAACATATAGAAGGAGATTTTTCAAGCTCCGTAGTAGATTTTTTTTGCGTCAAAAAGTTGCACATACTTGCGACTTTCCATACATGCTGCGACTTTTAGATTTTTGCTTATTCCAAAGCACATTTCCTAAATCTGCTCATGTAGTAATTTTCTTTTATTTTTTACTTTGCAGTGGTCCAACCTGGCTTACAGAAAGTGCATACGTCCGCAGAAAAGGACATGAACACCCACTTTAACAGCTACTACATTAATGTTAATGTTAATTTTAGAAAAATGAATAATATAACTAATAACTCTATTTATTTTAAGTGGCATACCCACTAAATTTTAAAACTAATGTTGTGTTAAAATAGAATAAGGCACAAAATAATTGTGTAAGAATTTTTACAGACTACGTAAATAACCCATATGTGGCACTAAAATTTTTCCTTAAACAAAAGAAACATCCATAGTAATACAGCTTCATGCACAATTTGGGGTGGGCAACGTACCGAGTGTTTTTTTTTTTTTTTTGTGGCTTCACTATTGTTGCCCGTTGGTGCTGCGCTGCCTTTCTTCCTGACGCAAACTCCGGCCTCAGTGCAGCGACACAAGACTCCACCCACCAACGTCAAAAAATGCGGGCTCAAAATTAAACAAAAAAGCCTCCAGAGTATGGATATTCATGTTGCGGTGTAGTATGTTTTTTTTAATATTTCTCAATTTCTGAGAAGGGTGGATGGGTTGTTGCGGGATAGGTGGAGTGCAGCTATTTAGTGCCAGGCAGGCCAGTCAGGGTGTCGCCCGATGCGGTACGCTACACCCCCCCCCCCCTGTCACTCTCTAGCAACGTTACTGGTAATAAAGGATAGATAAAGAACTTCAGCTATTAGCATAAGGGAAAACTTTTCTGCTTTAAAAATGCTTTTGTAAGCGGGTTTCCAGGCTTTTGCTTATGTGTGATTTATTTATCAAGGTCGTACGACTGTTTAATAAATAGGTTGCATATAAGCAAAAGTAAGTTAAAAAAAGTAATTTGTTGCAGAGCTGGATGTGGATCCTCTAACCTGTGTGGCTGATGACTCGGACTGTATCGGGGAGAGGAGTCTAAGGTGCCACTAGTCTTCACCATAGCCCACTGCAAGGCAGGATGGGCTTGCTGTGGCAGGCGACACCCAGGTCGCTACTTCGACACGGCTCGACCACACAGGTAACTGGGCAAGGCGAGGTACAAATGGATAAGGCAGTAGCATAGTCAGATGTAGCAGAAGGCCAAGGCAGGTGGCAAAGGGGTGAAGTAAAATAATTTAGCGGGAAGGTCTGGATACACGGATAAGGCAAACAGGCAATATGGAATGCTTAATCTCAGGCTAGGAGCACTGAAGATCCGGCAGGGAAGTAGGGGAGGTGCAGGAACTTTATAATGTACAGACAGGTGTGACACTAATTACGGGCGTACTGGCCCTTTAAATTTCAGAGCTCCTAGGAGACGGGGACACACGCACCGAAGCTGAGACACAGAGGAGGAGGCAGCAGCGGAGCAGGTGAGTGAGTCAGCAGACTGGGACACTGTGACTCTGCGCTCACGGACAGAGCACAAAGTGTAACAATTGTCATATAAAAGCCATACATTTTTATCTGGGTTTAACATATATAGACATTAAAATGCATTAAAGGAGTACTGGAATATTTTTTTTTAATCAACTGGTGCCAGAAAGTTAAACAGATTTGCAAATTACTTCTATTTAAAAATCGTATTCCTTACAGTACTTATCAGTTGCTGTATGTTCCACAGAAAGTTCTTTTCTGTCTCTGCTGACACCTCTGTCCATTTTAGGGACTGCCCGGAGCAGGATAGGTTTGCTATGAGGATTTTCTCCCACTCTGGACAGTTCCTAAAATGGACAGAGATGTCAGCAGAGAGCACTTGTGGTCAGACAGAAAGGAAATACAAAAAAAAAAGAACTTCCTCTGGAACATACAGCAGCTGTTAAATACTGGAAGGGTTAAGATTTTTTAATAGAATTAATTTACAAATCTGTTTAACTTTCTGGCACCAGTTGATTTAATTTTTTTTCCAGATGACTAAGAGTAAACACAGAATAGTCATCTTAAGACCAAGTTACAGTATGTGTGTTTTCTTGATTTATTCAAACATAGTTTTTCTACCTGGGTTTAACATAAATGTGCATTTAAAAATTTTGAGAGTGAATGTGGAATAGCAATCTAAGGCCAAGTTTTGTGTATTTTATTGTGTCTAATCAACCATATACTATTTCTACCTAGGTTTACCATAACGATGCATTGAAAGTAATGTGGAATAGCCATCTAAGGACAGGTTACATCACAAACCATGTATAGAAGCTCGCCTCACAGGGTACTGCATTTCAGTGTAACTGTTACCTCACCCCCCCTACCCCCAAAACAATGCTACTACTGTACATGAATTGTGTCTGATATTGTATCTCAGCCCTTTCATTCAAATGCAATACTACATACAGCTTATGGACAAGGAAAAATCAAATCCTTTTCTTTTACACTGATCAAACCCCTTAACTGGCAGAATAGCTTGGCCATTTTTAGTTCCTCTTTATATTTGATAGTAGTGTTTTGCCCGCGAATATTCGCAATGTGAATTTTATTCGCGAATATCGCATATTTGCGAATTTGCGAATATTCGCGAATATAGCAATATATATTCGTAATTACGAATATTTTTTATTTATTTTTTCACAGTACACATCACAGTGATCACCCCTCTCTGCTTCCAGCTTGTGTGGTGTAAAGAAGGCTCTAATACTACAATGCAATTTTTTGTATATGCTAATTTTTGCATACGCAAATTTTCGCATATGCGAAAATATAACGCGAATATTACGAATATGCGAATTTAGTGAATATATGATGTATATTCGTCCATATATTTGCGAAATATCGCAAATTCGAATATGGCCTATGCCATTCAACAGTATTTGATAGTTGGCAGTGCCTGCATAGACATTGATGAAAAGTAAAGTTCTGATTCTTGCTACTGGAGAGAGCCTCAGACTTACTAGTATGCTTTTAGATCTAAGCTCTCTCTAGTGGCAACACGTGATCTTTATGAGTTAGTTTATAACTGTGCAGGGAATTAAGAGCTCACTGTAATACATGGCATGGCCATGGCAAGGCAAGGTAATGGCTAAATGAAAAGAGCTGCCAGTGTTTTTCAAATATATATTTATATTTTTTTTGGGAAAAAGATAAAGGGATTCAAGCCTACTATGAATCCCAGATTGTTTATTTCCATCCCCTTCCTTGTGTCTGTTTTTTTTATTCTGAATCTTGTACACTATAATTCAAATTAAGGTTTAGTTTTTTTTTATTATATTTTAAAGCCAAACTTTTCTACAGAACACTTCCTATAATTTTCTAGTTATGTGGGGCCATGGTAAAGTCTCAGGACATAGTCGCCATTTAAATTGACAGTGTCACTTAATGCACTGACATGTCACATATGACTTACCTACATCATGCAATTACATAACATAAAATGTTGCAGTGGAAACCTAATACTTTCTTATTACAATGTAATGTCAGCCTCATTTTCTTAGACTAATGTTTAACAGTGTTTCTGTTAAATGAAAGAATATGAATTGAAAATGTATACTTTCATGATGTTCTTACAGAAACATGAGGGGCCCGATTATGTTATCTGCTTATTTACATTACATAAAGATTAACATTTTAGATTTTACAATAAAGTGTTGTATTTTGTGTGTTGTATAACCCCTTAACGACGCCTTACCTAAATGTACGTTCTGGTGAGATGGTACTTAACGCACCAGGACGTACATATACGTCCAATGCATAACCGCGTGCATCGGAGTGATGCTCTGTTCATGCGCGGCAGGTCCCGGCTGCTCATAGCAGCCAGGGACCCGCTGGTAATGGTGGACATCTGCGATCATGCGGATGTCTGCCATTAACCCCTCAGATGCAGTGATCAATACAGATCACGGCATCTGCAGCATTGCGGTCACTAAAATGGATGATCGGATCGCCCGCAGCGCTGCCATGGTGATCCGATCATCCACAACGGCAGACGGAGGTCCCCTCACCTGCCTCCGCTGCCTTCCACGGGTCTTCTGCTCTGGTCTGAGATCGAGCAGACCGGAGAAGAAGATGACCGATAACACTGATCAGTGCTATGTCCTATGCATAGCACTGAACAGTATTAGCAATCGAATGATTGCTATAAATAATCCCCTATAGGGACTATTAAAGTGTAAAAATAAAAGTAAAAAAAAATTGAAAAACTCCCCCCCCATTAAAAACGTAGATTGACCCATTTTCCCTATTTCACCCCCAAAAAGTGTGAAAAAAAATATTTTATATACATAATTGGTATGGGCCACGTGTGTAAATATCTGAACTATTAAAATAAAATGTTAATTATACCGTACGGTGAACGGCGTGAACCTAAACAAAACAAAAAATAGTCCAAAATTGCTGCTTTTTTTTTTATAACATTTTATTCCCCAAAAAATTTATAAAAAATGTATTAAAGTTTTATATAAGCAAAAATGGTATCAATAAAAAGTACAAATAAAAATGAGCACTCATACTGCCGCTTATATGGAAAAATGAAAAAGTTATAGGTCTTCAAAATAGGGGGATTTTAAACGTACAAATTTTGTTTAAAAAATTGCGATTTTTTTAAAGTGCAACAGTAATAAAAAAGTATGTTATCATGGGTATCATTTTAATCATATTGACCCAATAAATAAAGAACACATGTCATTTTTACCGTAAATTGTACGGCGTGAAAACAAACCTTCCAAAATTTGCAAAATTGCGGTTTTCTTTTTAATTTCCCCACACAAATAGTATTGTTTTGGTTGCGCCATACATTTTATGGTAAAGTGAGTGAT
This sequence comes from Hyla sarda, assembly GCF_029499605.1. Taxonomy (NCBI): domain Eukaryota; kingdom Metazoa; phylum Chordata; class Amphibia; order Anura; family Hylidae; genus Hyla; species Hyla sarda. Next base: position 379,331,779 of record NC_079189.1, on the reverse strand, counting down.
GGCATTACAACGGACAACTGGTCGCGCAAAAAACAAGACCTCATACTAGTTTGTGGATGAAAATATATGTTATGATTTTTTGAAGGCGAGGAGGAAAGGCCCAAATGGGCTGAGTCCTTAAGGGGTTAAATGTGTATTCACTATAACTTGAATATAGGAGCCACACTTACCTGACCTATACAATTGTAACCTGTGGATAGAAGATACAATGTTTTTCACTGGACAACCCTTTTAATTGGCACACAATGTTGGACCTAGAAAAACATGGTGTTAAAGGGGTACTCCAGTGGAATTTTTTTTTTAAATGGTGCCAGAAAGTTAAACAGATTTGTAAATTAATTCTATTTAAAATTCTTAATCCTTCCAGTACTTCCTTTCCCTATTTTGCCAACCATTCCCTTTCCTTTGTAGCTCATAACCGACTACTATTACCTAGTCCTCTACAGGATGCCTTATTGATGGTTTATATTATTTAATTCCTTTCTTTAGTTCACATCTTTTTTTCTTCTCTTCCCTTTTAGTTCAGATGTATTTTTCTTTGTATTTATTATTTATTTTATCAAGCAGTACAAGGCATGCATATTTACATTACAATAATCATTTCCATATAATTAATTAGACTTACTTCTTTACATATTCCATCACAATTCTACTTTTTTCCATTTTATTTTATACCCCTACCCACCCTTAGCGCGTCAAAAAGATTTGTTTATTTTTTTTTAACCAGTGAGACCAAATCAAATTAAATATGTATAAATACATATTTTTTCATATACTTTGTGTCTCTGTGTCTCTTCCAAATACTTTAAAGGCATCTTAAAGGGGTATTCTGGGCAAAAACATCCCCTATCCAAAGGATAGGGGATAAGATATCTGATCACGGGGGGCCCACTGCTGGGACCCCCGCAATCTCCCTGCAGTACCTGCATTCTATGCGTGGGGTGCATCTCTAGTTTCGGAAACCTCCAGGTTTCCGGGAATGGGGACGTGACATCACGCCACACCCCCTCCATTCATGTCTATGGGAGGTGGCGTGGCAACCATCATGCCCCCTCACATAGACATAAATTGAGGTGGGCGTGGCGTGACATCACATCCCCAGTCCCCTTTAAAGATTTTACACCTTGATATTTGCTTTTTTAAATTGCATGAATAAGAATTGTCAACACTTGGTGATTTATTTGTGATTTGTGCCACTCTTTTTTTTAATCATGCTTTTAAATTTTTTTGTGGGGAGCTAAAGACATTTTTTCTTTTGGTTGTTGCATATTGCTTGTTTGCTTGTTGGGAATTGGCCTATGCTCTACTGGTCATCTGTTCTTCCTACCCACACATATCCTTAAAAGGGGTACTCCCCTGGAAAACATTATTATAATTTTTTTTTTAAATGAACTGGTGCCAGTAAGTTAAACAGATTTGTAAATTACTTATTTTAAAAAAATCTTATCCGTCCAGTACTTATCAGCTGCTATATGCTCCACAGGAAGTTATTTTGTTTTTACATTTCTTTTCTGTCTGACCACAGTGCACTCTGCTGACATCTCAATTTTAGGAACTGTCCAGAGTAGGAGCAAATCCCCATAGCAAACCTATCCTGCTCCAGACAGTTCCTAAAATGGACAGAGGTGTCAGCAGAGAGCACTGTGGTCAGACAGAAAGGAAATTCAAAGCATATAGCAGGATTAATATTTTTAAATAGAAGTAATTTACAAATCTGTTTAACTTTCTTGCACCAGTTGATTAAAAAAAAAAAAAAAAAAATTCCAGGGGAGTACCCCTTTAAGGGATTTCTGTCATGACTAGTGCTGTTCTGACACTTGTTGTCCTTTTCTATATTGTACTTTTTATGCAAACCATTCCCTACACATCAAAAGCTATATAAATCTAAATCTATATAACAGTTCAGTTATATCCCCATTATTATATTGATTATATTAATTTAACCTAATTACTGAACACTGTTTTCCCCATAGATAAATGGTAAAATTGCACTGCATAAAAGTATAGTCTAAACTGAGACAATATGACAGATCATTTTAGTAATATACCCAGAAAATTCATATTAAGTAATATACGGTACAAAATACCTATGGATATAGCTAATGTGAATCTTTTTTTATTTAACATTTAAAACCAGACTGTAAAAGGCAGACTCTAATGGAAGTAGGGGGTTTAAGGCAGACAGTGAAGAGAGACCGTCGTCTCACGGAAGTTTAAGCTGAGGAGACAGACCTTGCAATTGTTTTTTCACTAGATTGACCTCATTGCCTCTTTCAGACACACACTTTTTTTTTCTTGTTAAGAAAAAAACCAAACCATACATTCCAAATGTTTTTCATTGTGTGTATGTTATTTATTCATTTTTTAACAACCATTATTGCTGGGATATTTTGTTCTCATACATAGTAACAAGCATTTTCCCACTGCTTTTTGTATTTCCAAAGGAAGAAAACATACAAAAACCACATAGGTAAAGCATGTCTTTAACCCCTTAAGGACCGGGGGGTTTTCCGTTTTTGCATTTTCGTTTTTTGCTCCTTGCCTTTAAAAAATCATAACTCTTTAAATTTTGCACCTAAAAATCATTGTGCGACAAAATTTAAAAAAAAACCGCTGTTTTGTAAATTTTGGGGGCTTCCGTTTCTACGTAGTACATTTGTCGGTAAAAATTACACCTTATCTTTATTCAGTAGGCCCATACGATTAAAATGATACCCTATTTATATAGGTTTGATTTTGTCGTACTTCTGGAAAAAATCATAACTACATGCAGGAAAATTACTACGTTTAAAATTGTCATTTTCTGACCCCTATAACTTTTTTATTTTTCCGTGTATGGGGCGGTATGAGGGCTCATTTTTTGTGTCGTGATCTGAAGTTTTTAACGGTACCATTTTTGCATTGATAGGACTTATTGATCTTTTTATTCATTTTTAAATGATATAAAAAGTGACCAAAAATGCACTATTTTGGACTTTGGAATTTTTTTGCGCGCACGCCATTGACCGAGCGGTATAATTAATGATATATTTTTATAATTTGGACATTTCCACACGCGGTGATACCACATATGTTTATTTTTATTTTTATTTACACTGTGTTTTTTTTTTTATGGGAAAAGGGAGGTGATTCAAACTTTTAATAGGGCCCCGCCTTATATCAGGGGAGCAGGACCAAGGACGTACCAGTACGTCCTTGGTCCTTAAGGGGTTAAAGGACATCTGCAGCGTGATTAACACTTATCCCCTATCCACAGGATAAGGGATAAGTGTTTGATCGCGGGGGGTCCGACCGCTGGGACCCCCTGTGATCTCCTGTACGGGGCAGCGGCTGTCCTGTGCAAGGGGCGTGCCAGCCGCAGCATGACGTTGCAGCCGGCACGCCTCCTCCATACATCTCTATGGGAGAGGCGGGGAGGCAGCGTTTGTGCCTCCCCGTCTCCCCCATAGAACTGTATGGGGACGGGGAGGAGACAGGGCGCCACTGTCGACCTCTAGGTCGACCCTACGTCACCATGAGCGCTAATGGCGGCGCCCTGTTAGGGAGATCGAGGGGGGTCCCAGCGGTCGGACCCCCCCGCGATCAAACACTTATCCCCTATCTTGTAGATAGGGGATAAGTGTACATTGCGCTGCAGTTGTCCTTTAATATTTCATTTCAGACTCTTATGTAACATATGGCCATAGCATTCTAATACAAAAAACAAAACACAGGTAAAATACAGAAAAATACACAGAATTTCCCAAAAATTGCTGTGTGGTAGTCGAACCTTATTAACTTTTCTAAAAGAGGGTACTGCAAGATTTTGTTTAAAGGGGTACTCTGGTGAAATTTTTTTTTTTTTTCAAATAAACTGGTGCCAGGAAGTTAAACAGATTTGCAAATTACTTCTATTTAAAAATCTTAATCCTGCCAGAATTTATAAGCTGCTGTATGCTCCACACGAAGTTGTATTTCTTTCTTGTGTTCTTTTCTGCCTGACCACAGTTCTCTCTTCTGACACCTCTGTATGTGTCAGGAACGGTCCAGAGCAGGATAGGTTTGCTGGGGGGATTTGCTCCTGCTCTGGACAGTTCCTGACATGGACAGAGGTGTCAGCAGGGAGAACTGTGGTCATACAGAAAAGGACACCAGAAAGAAATACAACTTCCTGTGGAGCATACAGCAGCTGATAAGTACTGGAAAGATTAAGATTTGAAAATAGAAGTAATTTACAAACCTGTTTAACTTCCTGGCACCAGTTGATTTGAAAAAAAAAATTCTACCTTAGTACTCCTTTAACCCCTTAACGACCATGGACGTAAATGTACGTCCTGGTTTGGCGGGAATCCTGCACCAGGACGTACATTTACGTATGTCATACACGGCAGGTTCCGGCTGCTAGTAGCAGCCGGGGACCCGCCCGTAATGGCCAAAATCCGCGATCGCGCGGATGTCCGCCATTAACCCCTCAGATGCCGTGATCAATACAGATCACGGCATCTGCGGCAGTGCGGTACTTTGAATGGATGATCGGATCGCCCGCAGCGCTGCCCCGGCGATCCGATCATCCAGCATGGTGGCCGAAGGTCCCCTCAACTGGCTCCAGCCATCTCCCGGGGTCTTCTGCTCTGGTCTGAGATCGAGCAGACCAGAGCAGAAGATCATCGATAATACTGAGCAGTGCTGTGTCCTATACATAGCACTGAACAGTATTAGCAATCAAAGGATTGCTATAGATAGTCCCCTATGGAGACATAAAAAGTGTAAAATAAAAGTTGAAAAATGTAAAAATAAAAAGTAAAAAAAAAAGCAAAAAATCTCCTCTCCCAATAAAAATGAAAATTGTCAGTTTTTCCCATTTTACCCCCAAAACCGTAAAAAAGCGTTTATAAACATATTTGGTATCTCTGCATGCGTAAATGTCTTTACTATCAAAATATAATGTTAGATATCCCGTACAGTGAATGGCGTAAACGTAAAAAATAAAAAAATTCTGAAAATGCTGCTTTTTTTGTCACATTTTATTTTAAAAAATGTTATAAAAAATTATCTAAAAGTTTTATATATGCAAATCTGGAATCAATAAAAAGTACAGATGACGGCGCAAAAAATTAGCCCTCATACCGCCCTATATATTGAAAAATGAAAAAGTTATAGGTGGTCAAAATGGGGCGATTTTAGATTACTGATTTTGTACAAAAAGTTTTTTTTAAGCGGTACAAAAATATAAAAGTATCTAGCCATGGGTATCATTTTAATCATATTGACCCACAGAATAAAGAACACATGTCATTTTTACCGTAATGTGTACAGTGTGAAAAAAACCCTCCAAAATGTTGTGGTTTTCATTTAAATTTCCTCCCTAAAAATTTTGTTTGGGTTCGCCGTACATTTTATGGTAAAATGAGAGGTTTCATTACAAAGTACAATTGGTCACGCAAAAAACAAGCCCTTATATGGATCTGTAGATGGAAATATAAAGGAGGCGAGGAGGAAAGAACGAAAACGCAAAAATAAAATTGGCCTGGTCCTTAAGGTGAAAATGGGCTTGGTCCTTAAGGGGTTAAGGAACAACCTGGGGTAAACTTTTTTTTTTCCCTCTTGGTGTAAGCATGGTGAGGGTAAACAGCCACCCTGCTCCTCCTTTTACCAGGTGGCTTTGTCCCTATTGCTCCCCAAAGTAACTAGCTAATGTATACAGCGCCTGCTGCGTGGATTGGAAGTCAGTCACTTTCTCTACATAAGTCAATGAGATGCTCAATGTTAGTATTACAGAGCTATAAGTGACTTTAGGGGTACACAACAAGTACTGCGTGTGTCAACTAGTCAATTTCAAGAGCAGCATGGGCCAGAATTTGGTAAATAATGACACCTGACAAATGGAGGTACAGGACAGTTGTTTACCCTCATTATTCTGAAGGAAAAAAAATCTATAAAGGAAATCAAAGTCTTATTATAGAAGTAATTATTTATTAGGCAAACAACAAATATTACTCTAATACTAAGGCTGTGTTCACATATTGCAGCTTATTGCTAATAGCTGCACTGCAACTAATACCTGCAACTAATTATAACTATAAAAATGCTGCGTTTTACCATGATTATGCACATCGCAATAAAATGCATCATTTTTACTGTGGTTTTGGTAATTTGCGGTAAAACATGGCAATAAGCCAGGCGGTAATTAGTTGCAGTACTGCTAATTAGCTGCAATGTGTGAACACAGACTAAGGCTGCATTTCCACTGCAGTTTTTGGGCCAAAGTCAGAGATATATTCAAAAGGAATGAGAAATATAAAGGAGGGACCTACACTTCTCCTTCCTTATGGTCCACTTCTGGCTTTGGCTCGAAAACTGCAGTGACAGTATTCCAAATAACAACTGGCCAGTGGAAACACAGCGTATGGATCCAAAAGTTTACTATCATTTGTAAATTGACCTATTTTATTAGGCTATGTTCAGAAATGTAAGAATCTGTTAGGCTGGGTTCCCATATATCAGTTGTCTGGCATAGTTTCCCTCTGGCGTGCACTGGAGGGAAACTGATTCTAGAACTGATACCATTTATTTGAATGGGACAGTTCCCAATTTTGACACTGGAGGGTTAGACACGCCGGTTGGATCCCTATGATTGGATTCCAATTTTGACTCTGGATGGTTGTGTACACCGGATAGCACCAGACAGGGGAATGCTGGATGTCATGTAACTGATGACAACTGATGCACGTTGTCATCAGTTGCAGCATCAGTTGTGTCCAGATTTAGGATGAGTTCACCCTTTGCCAGATGCCAGACACATGTGAACCCAGCCTTACATATTCAGGGCATCCCCTACATCAAATACAAACCCCCATTTATAACCTCTTACAATTACAATTATTGTTACAATGAAGCAACAGATGACTGTAAATATGGACAGCTGAATAGTCAGTTTAACCATAGCCACAAGGATGGAGCTTCTGCTTACAAGAAATTCTCCTTGCCCTTCTAGTCTTCCTTAATGTTCCGTGCTCTCTGACTAAAACCAATAATTGTCGGAGTATCAGTTTCTCCCTGGACAATTACAGAAATACATCAAAGAAAACCCGACACCTAGAATTATGTTTTTTTTTTTCTTTGTATCTGCTTGGCTTCTTGAAATTCTCTACAGTCTCACATGTTATTAGAATTCTCTGGCATCCTTAATTAAGAAAGAAATATTGTGACAACTATTGTTTATATTACTGGATAAATAGCAAAAATCAATATCGATGGTTATCTTTTACTGACACTTCATACAGGAGAGAAGGGTGGGAACAAAGTGCATCAATATCAATGTTTTGCTAAAATATCACCTCCCATTAGTATTATTTGGCTTACAGCTATTTACTGATCTACTTTATTATGCTAATATGTCTCTTTAATGGTGTCTCTTTCACACGTTCAGATTTTTTATTACAGTTGTTTATTAAAAAGACAGGTACAGATTATGGGTATGTTCACACTATGTAATTCTTGCAGAATTCCGTGAGCGGAATGCCGCGAACGAAATTACGTGCTGTGAACATAAACATCAGTGTGAATGGGTTTCCGCGAGACCTGTTCACACTGGTGAATGGGTTTCCGCGAGACCTGTTCACACTGCGGAATTTCAGCGGCAGATCTCTATTATATTGCATTGATGCTTTGTTTGCATAAGATGTAATATGTTATCGCTTTATGTATGTTCCTTACCACTGGAGAATTTATCCCCAACTTTTATTGTTTGTTTGTTTTGCCTTGTGAAAATCTTTAAAAAAACTACAGTTAAAAAAAAAAAAAAGAAATTGTTCCACGCAAAGAAAGAACATGTTCATTCTTTGCGCGGAAGTCCGCGAACACTGCATAGCCATCAATGGTGACGGCGCAGTGCCGCACGGTCCTACCGCACAAGAATGGAATCTTTGCTTGCGGAATTCTGCGAGCGAAGATTCCGTTCATTATCCGTAGTGTGAACATACCCTATAAATGGAGGATACTTATGTTTTCAGATCGATTCCTGGCTTTGTATTTAATAACTGCAAATAAAAAACCTGAACGTGTTAACACCTGAGACCAAATGTAATCCAATAAAAATATTATTTCCCTGCTGATGACCTGTAAATATCCAGACACTGGTTCTGTTCTAAAGCTTTTCACATTTGGATGGGGTTAGATTGTATGAAGAATTGGCTCCTTGATATTATAATCATATTATAAAAACAAAAAATGAAAACAGAAAAAAAACATGAAAAGACAGATTCATCAAAACCAGTGTAGAGGAAAAGTTGTTCATAGCAACCAATCAGCTTGCTTCTTTCATTCTTAACAAGGCTCCTGAAAATTAAAGAAGCGATCTGATTGGTTGCTATGAACAACTTTTCCTCTACACTGGTTTTGATAAATCTCCCCCATAAAGCACATAATAAATTGCTACAGTTTTCTGAGGATTTTTTTATTTTTTTTTTAAGCCAACACATTTTAGGAAAAAAAAGTATGTGAAGGCCTTAGGTCCGGTTTCACATGAGTGTAATATAAGGCACATTTTGACAATATTATGGCCATGAGTCCAGCATGGTCATCATGTGTAGGGTTGTAGGACAGATGGAAAACCTCACTTCAATATACTAACTTTGTGATCTTTTTATGAAACCAAAACATACAGTTTTAATGCTGTAAGGCTAGGTTTCCACTTGTTTTTTTGTCTTTTTTACACCTAAAAAAAAGCCAGCAAAAATACCACAGCTTTTTCCTGCCTTTTTGGCAGTTTTTTCTGGTGTTTTTTCTGGCGTTTTTCCTGGTGTGTGGAAACAGTCAAATTTGTCCCTGTGGCACGGCCTTCAGGGTACCACTCTGTTGGTCGGATGCTGAGCACCTGGTCCACAGAGTGTAAGGAGATGAGGAGTGATGTACGACATCACTACTCACCTCCCCCGGCCGTATAGTATACAGGGGTGCATAGTGTACAGGAGTCGGGAATCCTGTCACTAGACTGACAGGACTCCCTGCTCTTATAGCCCCTTTGGGCGGTATACAGTATATAGTGTATACAGAGGAGGAAATCCCCTTACCTCCCTCGCTCCCTGTCCACACCAAGTCTGTGTAGCTCCACCCCCTAGTGATCACATCATTAGGGGTGGAGCTACAGACCAGAGGCAGAGTAGTAAGTATGAGGCTCTGTTCACATTTTACGTTTTGTTTTATGTGAACAGACCCTTCTGCCAGTGTCTTCCCAGACAGGGAGACTCCAGCTGTTGCTAAACTACAACTCCCAGCATGCCCAGACAGCCAAAGGCTGTCTGCGAATGCTGGGAGTTGTAGTTTTGCAACACTTGGAGGCTCTCTGTTTGGGAAGACATTGCATCAGTGTGCTAACCCATTTTTTTAGTTTATCGCCGTACCCACCAAATCTCCGGCAAACCTCTGCATACACTGATCTGAAATGAGAAGAAACACAAAAAGAAACACAAAAAAAATGGGTTAGGACATTTTTTCCACTCTCCGCTGGGGAGAGCACTCAAAATGTAATGTCTTCCCAAACAGAGAGCCTCCAATTATTGCAAAACTACAACTCCCAGCATGCCCAGACAGCCTTTGGCCCAACATTGTTCTCATACATTATAATACCCCCTGACATTGCTGCCACATATAATAATGCCTCCTCAAATTGCCCCCATACATTATAATGGCCCCTCACATTGCCCCCATACATTATAATGGCCCATCACATTGCCCCCATACATAATAAAGCCCCCTCACATTGCCCCCATACATTATAATGCCCCCTCACATTGCCTCCATGCAACACTCACGTTTCAGTAGACTGGAACACTGGTGGTAGTGGATCCACTGGACCTGTGTGGCAGATGACACAGACCGTACCAGGGAGCGGAGTCTAAGGTGCCGCAGGTTTTCACCAGAGCCCACCGCAAAGCAGGATGGACTTGCTGTGGCAGGCGGCACCCAGGTCGCTTCCCCTGGCACGGCTCGACCACACAGGCGGCTGAGGAAATTTGAGGCACAGGTAGGATACGGCAACTCGTGGACAGGATAGCAGAAGATCAGGGCAGGCAGCACAGTAGCGTAGTCAGAAATATAGCAGGTAGTCAGTAGGCAGGCGGCAAAGGAGCAAGGTCAGGTCAAAGAGCAAAGGGCACGATACATGGTAAGGCAATACTCAGAAACACTTTCTCTCAGGCACTAGGGCAACACAGATCGGGCAGGAAAGTGTAGGAGGTGGATGAATTTATTAACTAAATCCCAGGTGTTAATTAATGGGAGCACTGGCTCTTTAAATCTCAGAGCTCCGGCACGCGGGTGCCCTAGGGTATGGGGACATGGGCACCGGAGCAGAGAGGTAGAGGAGGAGGCAGGAGGAGCAGGAAGTAAGTGACGGGCTGGTATTCGCATGCGGGCGCGTCCCACGATGCGAATCTCAGCCCTTCCTGCAGCAGAAGGAGACGGGGCCATGCGCTCATGGCCAGCGTGTGCGCCCGGAGCGCAGATCATAACACCCCATACATTATAAAGCCCCCTCACATTTCCCCTATACATTAGAATGCCCCCTCACATTGCCCCCATACATAATAATCCCTCCTCACATTGCCCTCATATATAAAAATGCCCCCTCACATTGCCCCCATACACTATAATGTCCCCATACATTGCCCCATACATTATAATGCCCGCTGACATGGCCCCCATACATTATAATGCCCCCTGACATGGCCCCCATACATAATAAAGTCCCCTGACATGTCCCCCATACATAACAAAGCCCCCTGACATGCCGCCCCCTACATAATAAAGCCCCCTGACATGGCCCCCATACATAATAAAGCCCCCTGACATGGCCCCCATACATAATAAAGCCCCCTGACATGGCCCCCATACATAATAAAGTACCCTGACATGGCCTCCATACATAATAATGTCCCCTGACATGGCCCCCATACATAATAAAGTCCCCTGACATGGCTCCCATATATGATAAAGTCCCCTGACATGTCCCCATTACATAATAAAGCCCCCTGACATGGCGCACATACATAGTTAAGTCCCCTGACATGGCCCTCATGCATAATAAAGTCCCCTGACATGGCGCACATACATAGTTAAGTCCCCTGACATGGCGCACATACATAGTTAAGTCCCCTGACATGGCCCTCATACATAATAAAGTCCCCTGACATGGCCCTCATACATACTAAAGTCCCCTGACATGGCCCCCATACATAATAAAGTCCCCTGTCAAGGCCCCCATAAAGTCCCTTCACAAAGCTCCATGGAAAAACAAAAACACAACTGACCTCTGCCTCGTTCCCCCGCTGCTCCCTCACCTGCACTTCTCTCTCTGCTTCCTGTGCTGACAGCCTCTGCAAAGCCGCTGCACAGGAAGCCTGGCTGGAGTGACAGGATGACGCCGCTGGCTCCTTCCTGTCACGTCAACCACCTCAGCCAAGCGCACACTCAATACTGTGTGCATCTTAAAGGCGCACTCATTGTTGAAGGCTGCGGTCGCTCAGGGTTCGGGAAAAAAACTTGCCTTTCTTTTAATCTGTAATTACATTTTTCATTTTCACAGACCACTGTTCCAAAAATCTGTCAGACACCTGTGGGGCGCAAATGCTAACTGCAAGCCTTATTACATTACGTGAGGGGTGTAGTCACATGTGGGGGGGGGGGGGGGTCCATTGTTCTGGCACTATGGGGGCTTTGTAAAGACACGTGTCGCTAAATTTTTTTACACTAACAGGCTGGTGTAGACCCCAAATTCTCCAAATTTGTAACGCAGTTGCTCCTGAATATGGAAATACCCCATATGTGGGCCTAAACTGTTTCCTTGAAATACGACAGGGCTTTGAGGACTAAATTAGAGATTGCATAGGGGTGGACATAGGGGTATTCTACGCCTGTGATTCCCAAACAGGGTGACACCAGCTGTTGCTAAACTCCCAGCATGTCTGGACAGTCAATCGCTGTCTGGAAATGCTGGGAGTTGTTGTTTTGCAACAGCTAGAGGCTCCGTTTTGGTAACACTGCTGTACGATACATTTTTCAATTTTATTGGGGAGGGGGGGGCAGTGTAAGGGGGTGTATATGTAGTGTTTTACCCTTTATTATGTGTTTGTGTAGTGTAGTGTAGTGTTTTTAGCGTGCATTCACACAGGCGGGGGTTTACGGGGAGTTTCTCACCCGCCCGTGTGAATATACCCTCTACATTCACATGGGGGGGGGGGGGGGGCAAACCTCCAGCTGTTTCAAAACTACAACTCCCAGCATGCACCGACAGACGGTGCAAGCTGGGAGTTGTACTTTTGCAACAGCTGGAGGCACACTGGTTAGAAACCTTCAGTTAGGGCATGCTGGGAGATGTATTTATGCAACAGCTGGAGGTACGCAGCTACAACTCCCAGCATGTCGAGACAGCCGTTTGCTGTTCGTGCATGCTGGGAGTTGCAGTTTTGCAAGATCTGAAGGGCCACAGTTTACAGACCATTGCACAGTGATCTCCAAACTGTAGCCCTCCAGCTGTTGCAAAACTACAAATCCCAGCATGCCCAAACAGCAAACAGCTGTCTGGGCATTCTGGGAGTTGTAGTTTTGCAACATCTGAAGGAATACAGTTTAGAGACCACTGCAGAGTAGCCCTCCAGATGTTGCTAGGCTACTCACTGGCTTCCGTAGTCTGCACCAGGGAGCCAGCCGCACGTCATTGCCGCGCACTGCTGCCACCGATCGCCACCGTCTTTGGAAAGTGACCCTCCGGCGCCGGTCACAGGACAAGTTCCCCGTTCTGCCCGGATTACTGTGGGTGGGCAGAACTGAACTTCAACCCCCCCTGTCCCCACTTCTGAGCGACCAATAGCAGGGATAGGAGGGGTGGAGACCTGTATGACCCGGAATCACCGCAGATCATCGGCGAGTCGCAGCGATAGCTGACATGGGGGGTCTCGACATGGGATAGGGGTGTTTGCATCGGGTTCCTTCTGAATGATTTCAGCAGGCATCCCGGTCTGGTCCCCGCCCGGTGAGTGGCGGGGACCTGAATTCCCACGGGCGTAGAGGTACACCCCTAGTCTTTAATTACGCCCTTGGTCCCTAAGTGGTTAAGCAATGATGACAGCAAAGGATAACTAATGGGAAAATGTATGAATCTAACAGTATCTTCACTCCACAGGGCAATCCCGCCACAGCTGCTGAGACCGAGGTATCGACAGAGTTAATCCCATGGATGCCGTGCTCAGTACTAACCACTTCATCTTCAGGATTGACAGAGGAAGGGCTCCCCCTGTCCCCCATCAGTGACCCCACAATGGGATCACGGGGTCCCGATAGTTACCATGGCAGTAGAAGGCCAGATGATGGCCTCCTGTCTGCCAAGTACAGTAGTTTGTGAGGTCTAGCCATAGGCTGGGTTTCACAGGTGAATTGTATACTGACAGTTATACTATGCTGCAGTACATATGTACTACAGAATGGTAAAACAGTATGTAAAAAGTATAAAAATAAAATGTTTGTAATCAATTAATAAATAAAGTGTAAAAAAAAATGCCCTTTCTCGATAAAGCCCTTTATTATGATAAAACTATACATAATAGATATTGCCACATTAGTAATGACTTTGTATTATAAAACAATAATGTTATTTGAACGATGAACACCTCAAAAAAAACATATCATAAGGTAGCATGTATCACAAAAATAAATACATATAAAATACATATAAAAAAAATTATGGTTGTTCAAACATGGCAACACAAAAAAGGTAAAAAAAAGGATTTGTTTTGAAAAGAAAAAAAAAATAAAATAAAACGATGTAAGCTCGGTTATGATATAATCATACCAACACCCAGAATAAAGATAGCGTCATTTATACCACACAGAAAATGCCAAAAACGCCCTGTAGAGAATAGCAAAATTTGAAGAGTGAAGATTTCTCCAATTTGTCACAATATGTCATAAAAAATGTATTATAAATATAAAGTACGATATGACAGGAAATAACAAATCACTTTACACAATAAAAGCATTCCAAAGTTATTACGACATAAGGAAACACATGTCAGATTTGAAAAATGGGGCTCAGGCATAAAAGTCAAAACAGGCCAAAGCGTAAAGAGGTATATAACAAACCAACAACACACAACAACAAAAAAACACCAGTAAAAATCCATTGCTTTTAGTTGCTCTCATTACTTTTCAGGAAAATCGTCAACCAATGTACAGTATTTACACTTATGATACTTTCCAAAATACCTTTTTTCGAGGCCATTCTTTTCTGTTGCACCCTATTAGCAACAGGGCCAACAGGGGAGAACAATATAATGAACCTGTCCTTTCCAACTGATAATTTAATAAGAACATGGCGCTAGTCAAAGTAAAGCCACCCTCCTAGGTCTACAATGTGCTAATCCACAAAAAATTGATAACCATGGAATTGATACAGTCTAGTTGTAGGCACCAAAGTTATTTTTCTTTAATGGTGGCAGTTTGACCTTTTGCCGTTCCACAGGTTGCACTTACAGTATGTTTTTCCTTGGTTTTAACATATCATTAGCATAATATAATAAATAAGGACTCCCTAATAAATTATTACAATAGGACGGTACATTTATTGCTATTTTCTATGCTAAAATGAATCTACCCGTATTCCTTATACAGCTGTATGACGTAGTTTTACTTTCGCTGATCTGTCATCATTATATGTTCGAGTGAACATTGGTGTATAGAGAAAAGGACAGAATTAATATAACCATACTAGCAGCAGGGCAAATGAAAGAAAGAAAGAAAGGCGTTGGAGAATGTTTCCTGGCTGGACTGGCAAGCTCAAGGATACCGCGCCCTTGGCAGGAACACACAGAGATCAGATAACACAGCTCATTCAGGCTGATATCAATTTCCTTCCTGTAGTACAGGCTCTGAAAAGGTTGGCAAAATGTTGATGTCAGTATTTCACAAAACCAGGACACTCATCGAGTACCACTTATGCATTATCAAATAGCAATGACAATAGCACTTTTAAATAAAAGTCCCAAGGACAATGTCACATAACAGACAAAGGGGATGGCAAGGACTTGTATTCATTCTCAAAATGTTCTGAATGAGAAGACTATGCATATAAAGCACATGACCATTTTAAGACTATACTGTAATTCGGTTATGAATATGTGACATGACAATGGGGCTCAGCCAGAACAGAGCTTGTGAGCTCTACGTTGTCATGTCCGACTCAATACACAAGTTCAGGGGACCTTAATATTTTTCTGTAAAAGTATAATATTACAGGTTATGTAGACTAGATTTATGTGGATAGAATGTTAATCCAGGGATTTATTCTGATCGCCATTTTGGAGTCGGAAAGGAATTTTTCCTCTGTCAGAGGGGAATGGGCATCAGCCTCATGGTTTTTTTTTTTTTTTTGCCTTTCTCTGGATCAACACAGTAGGGTTTTAGGTTGTCGCTTGTCTTTTTTTCAACCTTACAAACTATGTTGCTATGTTACGTGAAGCTGACAGTGAAGCAATTTCTTACTGATGGGTTATTTGGGGAATAAACCCCAAAAAGTCCATTTGTCTTGTAATTTGAGCAATGGCAACTTAATATATTACTGTGCAAATGGACATTTTGCCTAAATCAAGTTATTGGAGATGAGTTACAAAGCCAGACAAAGCCAATGCTCAAGAGTGACATTGTTAGTAGAATTTATTTTAACCTCATTCAAACCCTTTAAGTGGAACCTGTCCCCATAAGAATGCAGGACAGAGAAGGGCAGTCCTAACCTCACCTGCTCCCCTGTTCTTCCTACTTGGAGTATCTGCCATATGTGAAGGGCCCCAACTAGGGAGGATAGGCAGCCAGCCAGGTCAGAACTAAACGGGCCTGTTAATTACAGTATTGAAACCCGAAGTGTAGTCAGTAGCCAGTGTTAGGGTTGGAACCAGAAGATAAAGTCAGGGACAAAGTCAGTAACTATGCCAGAGCCAGAAGCAATGTCTGAACCAGGAAGGAATATCAGATCAAGAATCAGAAAATTAGGGAGTTAGCCATGGTCAGAACACCATAGAAATACTGAGCAGGGTAAGCGCATGTGAAGCACCAAAGATACAGTCACATGTGTCTGTGGCCAGTGGTTCCCATCATTATGGGCTTAGAAGCCCAGTGGGTGGTCTCAATGATTGACGGCCTTCCTTTAATGAACATTCACAGCTGTCTGTCACAGAGCAGGAACATCCAATGAACTTCTAAACTGAGAATAAGTAAAGATTTGAATGAATAGAATACTGAATCTTTCCCCACAACAATCCACATAAATTGGTTCTGCTCTAAGGTCACATTGGCAAATCAGGTTGCTCCTTCCTTTTTCAGAGGGCCCTATGCAGCCTATTCTGATACTGTGTAAACATGTTAAATGTTGCTTGAGAACAATGTTAGCAATGCTAAACACTGTAATGTAAAGACTGTGAACCATAATAGACTAGCTCCTGTTAGAAGATGCATGCCAGTTTGATTACTTAACCCCCCAGACACATACATAATCCAGGAAACAAGTTGTGGTGCTACCTGGAATCCAGTCCAGTTTTAGCGCAGAACTTCTTGGTAGTCCACAGGTAGACTCCACATAGTTCTATATAGAGGTCCATGGAGCAACGTCAACCGCTAATTCATATGAACATTTATTTTAACATTAACAGTAAGTACCAATGTAAAATCCTTATCACTGAAGTCTGGTTTGAAATCTCCTGTGTTTCCTGCTTTTATTAGTATGATGGGAAAAGTAATATATCTTGTTTTTGTTCTGTGCTCATTATTAGTATATCTGTTCTCAGATTTATACCCACTTGGACCTTTGCAGGATCCCCAGTTACATAATTGATATTGGAACTGGCACAGTGTGCATGGACTGACGTTAAATCACCCATGTAGTGCCCTGGCTCCGAACCCTTTTCTTAATTACAGCAGTTCTGAAACCACTGAAATGGAAGCTGTCACCAGAAGAGAGAGGGGGCAGAACTCACTGCAATCTCACAGGGTAACTTAGCCTCCAGAAGACCTCTCATTAGCTATTCCTGGGCTCGTGCTTACCACCTATTGATCTTCGGTGTCTTCCTGTTATGTTTAATTGCAGCTAAATTACCTCGGTTTAATGACTGTACAAAGGGAATTCTCTATTTCCTTTTATTATAGTATCACAGCCTGAATGCTGACAATGCAATACAAAAATCCCCATTACTTTATAACCAAATTATGTTCAGTACAATTCGTTTGGTATAGTGGAAAATATATATTTATAAAAATAAAAAAAACATCCAAAATACTTATACAGAATTAATTGGTAAAATGTCTCTTAGTTTCCATTCAGTTTAATTTTTCATCTGTATTTTTTGAGCTAAGTTGCCGCAAGTTAGTTTGACCTAAAAAAACAAACAAAAAAATTAAAACAAAAAAATGCTCTGTTACTTTGTACTCCCAAGATGCATTTTTTTTTGTGGTGTTTTGTGAATATAAAATTGTGGGTTTTAGTCTTGGCACAAGTCATGTGATTCTTTCATCATGTAACTCAAGGAATTCTATTGTAGAAATGGGGGTCGGGGGGGGGGGGGGACACACCAATGCTAAACCCACATGACTTTTTTTTCTTTCTTTCTGTTTTTTTTCTCCCATAGACTTCTATGGGCGAGAAACACCAAGATTACTTAAAAAAAAAAAATATATATATATATACTATAGTCTCAACATGCTGTGATTTTGGAAAACTGCCACCGATCCCAAAACCGCCGACAAATGCCCCAAAAAATTAAAATACACCAAAGGAAAAAACACAAAAGTGGGTATGGCTTTTCATAAACCCCTATTGACTTGTAGTTAACATATAGCCACAGTGTTTTTTCTCCAGAAAAATGCTGTGCAGCTGTTGTGGACTTTTTTCCCCAAGAATTCCAAGTGGAAACTTAGCCTTACAAGTGTTAAATTACGTGCAAAGGACTAATTTTGGTTCTTTTATGTGGCAAAATATGTCCACATTTTGGGGCATAAATGTAATCCCTCTACAACCACTAGGGGAAAATAGGGCCCAACTTTAATTCCAAAAACAGCACCACGCCTTTTGGGGTGTGTGTGGGGTGTGTGTGTGGTATTACAACTTCACTTCAATGGAACTAAACTCCAATACCACTCACAAACTGAGGACAGTTGCGTTGCTGTTTTTGTAATCCTGAAAAGCCCCTTCAATTGTGCTGATCAGCAACATATACTCTGCGATATATATATATATATATATTGTGTTTGTTTGTTTGTTTATATACACCTGAGGTAAGAGTTTTAAACAGTTGAGTATAACACCCCAAAGTAATGAAAAAAGGTAGCTTTAGCAAAAAAATGTTTTTATTTATTTTGCCATGTTATTAGAAATCATCTAAACGATTAAATATCTGGATAGAACACTCATTTACCGATGTTTTTGAAGTCCATCATTTTTCGGTCTAGTCAATAGCATAGGTTCTTCAGCTCTAGACACTGAATGAAAGAGTTTTTCAACTTCTAAGTTTTGCTATATCATTTGCCAGCCTTATCGCAGTGTGCCATACACAGATTAACATTCCTCACCATGCAAGACAAATCTATCATCTCAATAGACCCCATTATTCTGTGGAACTGAAACACAACGTAGTTAACTGTTCCTCTGTCATCAGAATGGATTTTTCACTGCTCAATTATCATCAAGGGAACAATTTGCTGACCTTTTTTTAATCGAAAATGTGGAAATATAATGGCTTGTTAAAAAGCATTGGAGATATCTGATTTGGTAATTATTATTATATCTTAAATAATGTCGTTTTGATTTATAAATGAAATGCAAAAAAAAGTATAATAAAACATTTTGTTCTAATAATGCCCTATATAACACTTCAAATGGTAAATGACTGAGTTACACAACCAGATCTAATCAGCAGTGTAAGTAACAGAAGAGAAATGTCTCTTTTGGGTTTATACATATGCGCTTTATGCTGGATGTTCCACTCACTTAACATTAAACAGAATAATTTGTTTTACTCTGTTACTAATAACACTGAATAATGGCATAAATCGGGATTCGCGCACAACATTTTGTAGCAAATGCAGTGGCCGGATGTCACTTTAAAGTATAGAAGAAATGAGAACAAATAAAAACCATTTGGTCATTCTAGTCTGTCCTATATTTTTGAATACTATAAATAGTCCTTATCCCTATCTTATATAAAGGATAGCCTTATGCCTATCCCATGCATGCTTAACCCCTTAAGGACCAGCCCAAATAAACCTGTACACCCCTGAAAGACCAGACCTGTTTTTTCAAATCGGGGATGTCTGTCTTTATTAGAGAATAACTCTGGTAACGTTTTGCCGAACACGATAATTCTTACTTAGTTTTTTTGTCACAAGTTGTCCTTCATGTACATAGTAAAAGTAAGCCGATATCATTTGTAGTTTTTTTTTTACGATTTTTTGCTATTTTAACACTAATAGGTTGGATATATTTATACATACTGATAAAATAGTTTATGAAACTTATACCTTCAGATGTCTACTTTATTTTGACGTAATTTTTTTTGTTTTTAATTAACATTTTAAATTAATTAGAAGCCTAACAATTTAACTTGAAATTTTGAAAATTTTAAAAGTACATCTTTTTATATGTGCTATGCAAGGTTTGCAGAAATTTGAAGGTAGTAGAACATAGGAACACCCCCCCAAATGACCCCATTTTAAAAACTAGACCCCTCAAGGTATTTGCTAGGGGGTACAGTAAGTATTTTAACACCATAGTTTTTTGGCAGGAATTATTACAAAGTCAGTGTTAAAAATTCGAAATTTGCATTTTTTCACAAATGCATCATTTGGGGGGCATATTTTTTGTACATCACTTCTGATATTGCAAGAAATGTACCCTATATTTTATTAAGCTGTTCGGCCCGTGTTTGGAAATACCCCCGCTTTGGCCATATTTGGTTCTTTGGCGGCGTAGTAGGACCCAGAAGGAGAGGAGCGCCATTTGGCTTTCAGAGCATCATTATATGAATAGTCCCCATTCATACTGCGTTTCTGCAGTATAGGTATCCATTGTCATGTCAAAAAAGGAATGCCAATGTATACTGTAGCAGTCTCATTCAGAAATAAATGGAGCTGCTACAGTATACGTCAGCATCACTCTTTTTGACATGATGCTGACGGATACCTCTAACACTGCGGAAACGCAGTATGTACGGGACACAGTGTAGGGTCACATAGAGCGCATCCGCAGCATATTTCACACTGCAGATGCCCCCCAGCAGTCACAAGGGCGACATCACTGCTGTGGCTGGCTAGCTCAGTGTGTCCGCTCGCTCATGATTGCCGGCGAGAAATCCGCCGCTATTAGTGGAAACACAAAGCTACCCAGCCGCAGCAGGGAGCTCATTATTGTGACTGTTGGCAGGCATCCGCAGCATGTAATATGCTCTGGATGTGCGCCATGGGATACTACACATTATACATTTTTTTTTATTATATTTATTTAATAAATGTGTTTTTATTTTATTTTTTTTTTACACTTTTTAACTTTTTTTTACACTTTTTTGTAACTTTCTTTACACTATTTTTTATACTTATTGTTTTTATACACTTTTATTTATTTTATATTTTTTTTTCACTTTTTTTAATGCTTTGGAATGCTTAGTATTCCAAAGCATTGCAGATATATGCTGCCTGCTAGTTTTACACTAGCAGGCAGCATATCAGGACAATATCCAGGGCAGACCTGGGGGTCCTTGTAAAGACCCCCGGCTGCCCAGGTAAGCAGCAGCACCCCGCGATTGTTGCGTTGTGCTACAAGAGAGAGACAGAGGGAGCCCCCTCCCTCTGTCAAAACTCCTTACAGCTCGCGGACGCTTCCGACCGCGGCTGTAAGGGTTAAACTGCCAGAACCAAAATTTTCTTCGGTCCCAGCAGTGTGGCAGGTCCCCACCTGCCGTGGATTACACACAGCACCCCGCGATCTCGCTGAGGGGTGCTTCAGGGGAGACAGAGGGAGCTCCCTCCCTCTGTCATAACACTTACAGCCCGCGGTCACTTCAGACCACGGCTGTAAAGGTTAAACTGCCGGGACCGAAGTTTTCTTCGGTCCCGGCAGTGCGGCAGGGTCCCGGCTGTGTGTTACAGCCGAGTCCCTGCCGCGATCTCATGGGTGCACTGGGCAGCACCCACGAGAAGCATGGATGAGTATACACGTCCTGGTGCGGGAACGTTCATCCTGCTTGGACGTGTATACACGTCCATGGTCGTTAAGGGATTAAACTGCTTCAGTGTATTTACAGCGACCACTTCTGAAGGAAGGCTATTCCATGTTTCCACTACTCTCACAATAAAGTAATACTTCCTGATATTACTGAATAAACCTTTGCCACTTTAATTTAAAATGATGTCCTCTTGTGGTAGTGTCTCTTCTTTAAAATGTCCTCTCCTCCTTTACCGTGTTGCTTTTCTTTATGTATATAAAAGTTTCAATCATATCCCCTCTGTCTTGTCTTTCTTCCAAGCTATACATGTTAAAGGGGTACTCCCATTGAAAACATTTTTTAAAAACAGTTCCTGACATGGACAGAGGTGTCAGCAGAGAAAACTGTGGTCAGACAGAAAGGAAATTCAAAAAGAAAAGAACTTCATCTGGAACATAAAGCAGCTGATAAGTACTGGAAGAGAAGGGAAAATTTTTAAATAAAAGTAATTTACAAATCTGATACGGAACTGGAATGGTCAGCTCATGTGGTCCTCCGCACGACAAAATAGCCTCCAAGTGTAGCAACAAAGGGTGTAGAAGCCAGCAGTAAAAGTAACTTCACCTTTATTTCATCCAAGTGAAAACATCAACATGGATGAATCTCAAAGACAATGGAAGTAGAATAAAACTCAGCTAATGCTCTGCATGATGCGTTTCAGGTCATGTGACCTTTCATCAGATGCATCTGATGAAAGGTCACATGACCAGAAACGCAACATGCTGAGCGTTTACTGGAGTTTTATTCTACTTACATTGTCTATGAGATTGATCCATATCTATGTTTTTACTTGGATGAAATAAAGGTGAAGTTACTTTTACTGCTGGCTTCTACACCCTTTGTTGCTAATTTATAAATCCGTTTAACTTTCTGGCACCAGTTGATTAAAAAGAAAATGTTTTCCAGTGGAGTACCCCTTTAAGGTCCTTTAACCTTTTCTGGTAAGTTTTATCCTGCAATCCAGGATAAACTCTCTCCAAAGTATCTATATTTCTGAAGTATCTATATCCTCTCTCAAAGTATCTATATCCTTCTGGAGATACGGCCTCCAGTACTGTGCACAATACTCCAAGTGAGGTCTCACCAGTGTTCTGTACAGCCTCATGAGCACTTCACTCGTTCTATTGCTAATACCTCTCCCCATACATCCAAGCATTCTGCTAGCATTCAGATACTGAGGTTAGGATTGTATCACAGTTAGGACTGTCTACATTCTGCCATTGGGTTTTTATGCCCAAGGTGCATTATCTTGCTCTTATCCACATTAAATTTTAGTTGCCTGAGTTCTGACCATTCATCTAGTTTACCCAAATCCTTTTCCTTTGTAGGGCTGGGTTCACATATGTCTGGCATCCGGCATAGCCTAGTTCTGGAGGCAACTGATGCTATAACTGATGACAAGTTGTCATCAGTTGTATGGCATCCGGCATCCATTGTTTCTGGACGACAGACAGGGAAACGCAGCAAGCTCTCCTGTGTGTCCAACCATCCGGGGTCAAAATTGAGATGCTGGATGATTGTGAACTGTCCCAGGCAAATGAATGGGATCAGTTCTAGCATCAGTTTCCCTCCAGTGCAAGCCAAAGGGAGACTATGCCCGACGCCTGATTTATGTGAATCCAGCCTTACAAATCTTTGTGTCATCAGCAAAACCAGCAAAAAAGACCAATACCATCTACACCTTCTGCAATATCACTATTAACCCCTTAATGACCACGGACGTAAATGAACGTCTTGGTTTGGCGGGACTTCGGGCACCAGGACGTACATTTACGTCCTGTGTATGACCACGAGCATCGGAACGGTGCTCGCGTCATACACGGCAGGTTCCGGCTGCTAGCAGCAGCCGGGGACCCGCCTGGAAATGTCCGACATCTGCGATCGCGCGGATGTCCGCCATTAACCCCTCTGATGCAGTGATCAATACAGATCACGGCCTCTGCGGCAGAGCGGTACTTTAAATGGATGATCGGATCGCCCGCAGCGCTGCCGCGCCCATCCAGTAATCCAGCATGGCGGCCGGAGGTCCCCTCACCTGTCTCCGGCCATCTCCCGGGGTTTTCTGCTCTGATCTGACATCGAGCAGACCAGAGCAGAAAATCACCGATGATACTGATCGGTGCTATGTCCTATGCATAGCACTGAACAGTATTAGCAATCAAATGATTGCTATAGATAGTCTCCTATGGGGACATAAAAAGTGTAAAAAAAAAAGTCAAAACATTTAAAAATAAAAAGTTTAAAAAAAAAGTGAAAAATCCCCTTCCCCAACAAAAATTTAAATTGTTCGTTTTTCCCATTTTACCCCCATTTTCTTAATAAACATATTTGGTATTGCCATGTGCGTAAATGTTTAAACTATCAAAATATAATGTTAATGATCCCGTATGGTGAATGGCGTAAACGTAAAAAATTCAAAAAAGTCCAAAAATGCTGCTTTTTTGTCACATTTTATTCAAAAAAATGTATAAAAAATGATCTAAAAGTTTTATATATGCAAATGTGGTATCAATAAAAAGTACAGATGACGGTGCAAAAAATGAGCCCTCATACCGCCCTATATACGGAAAAATGAAAAAGTTATAGGTAGTCAAAGGTGATTTTAGATTACTGATTGTTACGCCTAGCGTTCCGGGTCCCCGCTCCTCCCCGGAGCGCTCACGGCGTCTTTCTCCCTGCAGCGCCCCGGTCAGTCCCGCTGACCAGGAGCGCTGCACTGTCATGGCCGTTGGGGATGCGATTCGCACAGCGGGACGCGCCCGCTCGCGAATCGCATCCCAGGTCACTTACCCGTCCCGGTCCCCTGCTGTCATGTGCTGGCGCGCGCGGCTCCGCTCTCTAGGGCGCGCGCGCGCCAGCTCTCTGAGACTTAAAGGGCCAGTGCACCAATGATTGGTGCCTGGCCCAATTAGCTTAATTGGCTTCCATCTGCTCCCTGCCTTTATCTGTCCTCCTCCCATGCACTCCCTTGCCGGATCTTGTTGCCTTGTGCCAGTGAAAGCGTTTAGTGTGTCCAAAGCCTGTGTACCTGAACTTCTGCTACCCATCCTGACTACGAACCTTGCCGCCTGCCCCCGACCTTCTGCTACGTCTGACCTTGCCTCTGCCTAGTCCTTCTGTCCCACGCCTTCTCAGCAGTCAGCGAGGTAGAGCCGTTGCTAGTGGATACGACCTGGTTGCTACTGCCGCAGCAAGACCATCCCGCTTTGCGGCGGGCTCTGGTGAAAACCAGTAGCCTCTTAGAACCGGTCCACTAGCACGGTCCACGCCAATCCCTCGCTGACACAGAGGATCCACTACCAATTAGCCGAATCGTGACAGTAGATCCGGCCATGGATCCCGCTGAGGTGCCGCTGCCAAGTCTCGCTGATCTTCCCACGGTGGTCGCTCAGCAATCGCAGCAGATTGCCCAACAAGGACAGCAGCTGTCGCAGTTGACCGCCATGTTACAGCAACTTCTGCCTCTGCTACAGCAGCAACCATCTCCTCCGCCAGCTCCTGCACCTCCTCCGCAGCGAGTGGCCGCTCCTAACCTCCGCTTGTCCCTGCCGGACAAATTTGATGGGGACTCTAAACTCTGCCGTGGATTTTTGTCTCAGTGTTCCCTGCATATGGAGATGTTGTCGGACTTGTTTCCTTCAGAACGGTCTAAGGTGGCGTTCGTAGTAAGCCTTCTTTCAGGAAAGGCCTTGTCTTGGGCCACACCGCTCTGGGACCGCAATGATCCTGCCACAGCCACAGTCCAGGCCTTCTTCGCTGAACTCCGGAGTGTCTTCGAGGAGCCAGCCCGAGCTTCTTCTGCCGAGACTGCCCTGTTGAACCTGGTCCAGGGTAATTCTTCCGTTGGCGAGTACGCCATACAATTCCGTACTTTTGCTTCTGAACTATCCTGGAATAATGAGGCTCTCTGCGCGACCTTTAAAAAAGGCCTATCCAGTCGCATCAAGGATGTGCTGGCCGCACGAGAGATTCCTGACAACCTCCAAGAACTCATCCATTTGGCTACCCGCATTGACATGCGTTTTTCTGAGCGACACCAAGAGCTCCGCCAGGAAAAAGACTTAGATCTCTGGGCACCTCTCCCACAGCATCCTTTGCAGTCTTCGCCTGGGCCTCCCGCCGAGGAGGCCATGCAAGTTGATCGGTCTCGCCTGACCCAGGAAGAGAGGAATCGCCGTAGAGAAGAAAATCTCTGTCTTTACTGTGCCAGTACCGAGCATTTCTTGGTGGATTGCCCTATCCGTCCTCCACGCCTGGGAAACGCACGCACGCACCCAGCTCACGTGGGTGTGGCATCTCTTGGTTCCAAGTCTGCTCCTCCACGTCTCACGGTACCCGTGCGGATTTCTTCTTCAGCCAACTCCTCCCTCTCAGCCGTGGCCTGCTTGGACTCCGGTGCCTCTGGAAATTTTATTTTGGAGTCATTTGTTAATAAATTCAGCATCCCGGTGACCCGTCTCGTCAAGCCGCTCTACATTTCCGCGGTCAACGGAGCCAGATTGGACTGCACCGTGCGTTACCGCACAGAGCCCCTCCTCATGTCTATTGGACCCCACCTTGAGAGGATTGAGTTCTTCATTCTCCCCAACTGTACCTCTGAGGTCCTCCTCGGTCTGCCTTGGCTCCGGCTTCATTCCCCCACCATTGATTGGACCACCGGGGAGATCAGGAACTGGGACTCTGCCTGCCACAGGAAGTGCCTCTCCCCCCCTCCCAGTCCCGTCAGGCAAGCCTCTGTGCCTCCCCATGGCCCCCGTCCTGGTGTCACACTGCCCCGTGCCAGGCCTCGCCCTCTGCCCTCCCTCCCCATCCCCACTCCTGCTGTACTGCCTGCCGTTGAGGAAACCCTCCATTCTTTCCCGGTGTCCTCATCCCAGGGGAGGCAGTTACCGGACAAAGAGAAGGGGAGACCTAAGGGGGGGGTACTGTTACGCCTAGCGCTCCGGGTCCCCGCTCCTCCCCGGAGCGCTCACGGCGTCTTTCTCCCTGCAGCGCCCCGGTCAGTCCCGCTGACCGGGAGCGCTGCACTGTCATGGCCGTTGGGGATGCGATTCGCACAGCGGGACGCGCCCGCTCGCGAATCGCATCCCAGGTCACTTACCCATCCCGGTCCCCTGCTGTCATGTGCTGGCGCGCGCGGCTCCGCTCTCTAGGGCGCGCGCGCGCCAGCTCTCTGAGACTTAAAGGGCCAGTGCACCAATGATTGGTGCCTGGCCCAATTAGCTTAATTGGCTTCCATCTGCTCCCTGCCTTTATCTGTCCTCCTCCCATGCACTCCCTTGCCGGATCTTGTTGCCTTGTGCCAGTGAAAGCGTTTAGTGTGTCCAAAGCCTGTGTACCTGAACTTCTGCTACCCATCCTGACTACGAACCTTGCCGCCTGCCCCCGACCTTCTGCTACGTCTGACCTTGCCTCTGCCTAGTCCTTCTGTCCCACGCCTTCTCAGCAGTCAGCGAGGTAGAGCCGTTGCTAGTGGATACGACCTGGTTGCTACTGCCGCAGCAAGACCATCCCGCTTTGCGGCGGGCTCTGGTGAAAACCAGTAGCCTCTTAGAACCGGTCCACTAGCACGGTCCACGCCAATCCCTCGCTGACACAGAGGATCCACTACCAATTAGCCGAATCGTGACACTGATTTTGTACAAAAAGTTTTAGATTTTTTTTAAGCGGTACAAAAATATAAAAGTATCTAGCCATGGGTATCATTTTAATCTTATTGACCCACAGAATAAAGAACACATGTAATTGTTACCGTAAAGTGTACAGTGTGAAAACAATACCCTCCAAAATGTGCAAAATTTTGGTTTTCATTGAAATTTCCTCCGTAAAAAAATATATTTTTGGGTTTGCCGTACATTTTATGGTAAAATGAGAGGTTTCATTACAAAGTTCAATTGGTCGTGCAAAAAACAAGCCCTTATATTGGTCTGTAGATGGAAATATAAAAGAGTTATGAATTTTAGAAGGCGAGGAGGAAAAAGCGAAAACACTAAAATGAAATTGGCCTGGTCCTTAAGGTTAAAATGGGCTTGGTCCTTAAAGGGTTAAAGATATTAAATTTGTCCCAATAGCAAAATGCATGTTGCAAATGTAAACACATAAAATGCCACCAAAAATCTTGTAACAAAATCTCTATAACGAACAATTGTGATTGATTAAGTTTCTTTTTACAAAAAAAAAAATAAAATAAAAAAACAAAGTGACCAAAGTAATTAAGGTAATGGCTGGATCGGTAGACAGGTTATCAAATTTGGAGTAATGTAACCATGTCAAGAGGCCATCCACTATACCTAAAGGAATTTTCACCATAATCAAAGATGGAGATCCTTTACTAGATCCAGGAAGACTGTGAAACTCTCTGTCACATGATTTTGTCATGGTTCATTCATTGAAGTTTAAGAAAGGCGTGGATGCCTTTCTTAGTAAATATAACATTACAGCTATATGGGGCATTGCTTTCGGGATATATTCAACTTGCCCTATTTTAAATCAGGAAGGATTTAATCCCCCTTTCAGCTGCATAACATAAATGTATGTCATGTGATCGGCACCTTAACACAATATAAGGTACAGTTATGCCAAGCAGTACAATTTGTCTATGAAGTGATTACAAGAGCTATGTTCACTTCAGAGTGACAGCTGCAACGCTCACAGTCAAGAATGGTAATCGGTGATCATAGTAATGTCCACCATTAACCCTTGAGATGCTGTTTCATGGTGACAGTTGCCAGTGTTTCCGGGCTCTCATTGGACCCCCGTTGCTTGATCCTGGGGGTACAATGAGTTGCAATGATGTCTGGAGAGCTTCTTCTGCCTCAGGCAGACTGTACTAGCAGAGACCCAATATAAGGCTGGGCTCACAGGACAAAATTTCCATCTGGACAAAACTGAGCAGGAGATTCAGAGTGCGGCCAGTGCCGAATGTATCAGTCGGTGATAGGACCACTCGGCCATTGCCATCACCATAGACGACAATGTCTTCAAAGTGGATTCCAACTAAAAAGTTATAATTCTTTTGGCGGCACAATTTCAACAGTGAAACCTCTGCAGCCAAAATTCTGTAGTGTGTACTGTAAAGCGTACTGTAATTTTACAGTAATTTTACACTGAAATTCTAAGCGGAATTCTGATCTAAAATTCCATAGTGTTAATTTCGTATGGCATAGCATTGTACAGTAAAAGCAATTGAATTATTGTTTATAAGATCCCCCTATGGGGACAGTTTAAAAAAATATAAAGGACCCTCCCCTAATAAAAATGTAAATAAGGCAAAAAAATTAACATATTTGTTATTACCGCGTGTGGAATTGTTCAAACTATGAAAATGGAATGTTTATGATCCCGCAGAGTAAACAACGTAAATACCAAACACAAGAATTACAAAATTTTTGGTCACATTATACATAAAAACAATTAATAAAAGATGATGAAAAATCTCCATCAAAACAAAGTACCAATTCAAACTACAGATCATGATGCAAAAAATAAGCCCTCCTACAGCCTTTTATATGGTAAAGTAAAAAATTGATAGGGCTTATAATAGGTCAACTTTTGGCATACTTATTTTTCTAAACAAAGTTAAAAAAAAAATAATAATATATATATATATATATATATATATATATATTATAGCAAATATTAACCAATGTGGGGGCTGGGTAATATTAATGAATCCGCTGCATGCTTAACATGCCAACTAGAGTGCATGGAAAGAGCAGCAACAAACTTAAACAATAGTAAAAAAATGTACCTCCATTAAAAAAGGTAAAACAGGAATATTAGTACATTTTCTTATTGTGCATAAAGTTAACAAACCCTCTATATATAAGGTAAAGCCCAGTTAAAAAAAAACTTAACTAAAAAGCAAAAGCCAAAGAAATGCTGAGGCACACCATTTACAGAAATAGCTGCTTCATAAATATTTGATATGAAATAGAAAATCTTCTGTTGACCTCAATTTCAGCCTTGTGCTGTACTTCTTTTCCTTGCAGAATGTAGTATACACCATCTGTGCATAGATCCCTTAAACTAGTCCTTGTGTCTCCCCTCAAGACACTATATCAATTCCCCCTTCAAGGACAGAGATCACAAATTAGTGTTAACTTGTAACATGCTACCAGTGCTGAACATGAAAGTGTCATATAGCTATGTTTATTATATATTTATGTATGGGGGAAAGGTTATAGATGTTTTTGTACTGTTTCATTAGAAACAAAAATATATATTTTTTTTGTGTTTCAGCATGATGATACTGGCTTCTT
The DNA here is from genome assembly GCF_029499605.1 of Hyla sarda. Lineage (NCBI taxonomy): Eukaryota > Metazoa > Chordata > Amphibia > Anura > Hylidae > Hyla > Hyla sarda. Next base: position 379,302,246 of record NC_079189.1, on the reverse strand, counting down.
TACTGGCTGTGTATCATAGAAAAGTCAGTTTGCTGCCTTACACCTGTATCTAATTACCTTGGCCAATGAAAAATGGCTAGTTGGAACCCCCTCAGCACTCAACCCCTCAGCTACTAATTGTCTGCCCTAGCTGTATACACTATATAGATTATGAAACCAATATCCAACTATGGAGGTCCAGCTGCTCTGACTCTTCCTCCCATTTGATTGAACAAAGTAGCAATAGTAAGAAAGTGATGAACCACTTTAATTCCTAGCAATCCACA